>NW_027315835.1:17548207-17565707 GCF_026437365.1 Eucyclogobius newberryi
CGTACCCATTCTATTATTTAAACATACATCATTGTAATTTGACCTTAGTTGAAAGAAATGATGGCATATAATTATTTACTTGTTTGTCCGGTGTTCTCTATCTTGGTGAGGGCAGATTTGCTGTCAAACTTGGTGAACGTGAAATCTTTTAAATCAGCGTCCAAAGTGGCGCCTGCGGAAACGATGTCAATTGGAGATTGTCGTGAACCGTTGCAAAATTTCGGTGCCTTAACGGGCCACGTGGTGTCATCTATAAAATAAATAAATTATCGTTTAAAGCGGCAAGTAACATTACTCAAAATGTAAACTGCAAACAGAAGAATGTAATAGCCAAATAAAAAGCAAACATACTGCACGATGAATCATGGTAACACCAATCTGCACAAAGAAAAACAAATCAAAACGCCATCAGAATCAAAGGAATTGTTAAATAACGTCAACCTAATAAAAGAAACACATAAATAAAGCTAAATACCGAACGCGTCTGTTGCGCCGTGGACCCCGGGCGGAGTTGCGCACAGGACCAAGCCAACAGCCAACCAGATCACGTTAAAGGATTCCATCGTGTCTAAATGTAGAGAAAAAATTTAATTAAGAGGAGTGCTCATTTTACATTGTTACAGAAAATAGTCTAAATCTGAATGAAAGTATTCAGGTAAAGTCATGAAGCATCAGAAAACGTTACCTGCTTTGCACCTCGCTGGCATGTGTCAAGTGCACGACATCGATATGTCTTATATACTTTATGTATTGTTCCTTCCCCTTTCAGTAAATGGGCTGAACCAGGGCTTCTCAAACTACAGTGAGAACGCCCCCTTAGAATAAATTAGTGTGTCCAAAACAATGACAGTAAAAAACAATATTATCTCAAATGTATACCTCATGAGCACTGGCAGGAATGTGAGTATGAAAACTGCATTCTCAAAATTGTTTGGAAATGTTTTGCAGTCTTGTGTTTTAGTCTTTGTGTTTGTTATTCTTAAGTCTTTAAGATCGGCTCACCTGTAGCCACAATGCAGCACACATCTGGAAATCAATCAACACAATCAATAATGTGCAACTTAATTTGTTTACATGTCACATACTATGTTTTGTCTTACTTATGTAAATTGAAATGACTGCATTTACAAAAAATAATCATTTATGTTTTAAACAATGCCTTATGACTAATGTCCTATGACTTAACAAAACAAAAAACTAATTAGCCCAAATTCAACAATGTAAAATGGAAACTGACAAGATTTGACCATAAAAGAGAGCCGCTGGACACCAAAAATATAGAGTACAATTATTTATCAAATTGTTAAAATTTTAGAAACAAATACTGCTCAAAATTGGTGAAATGTAGGTCACTTCAAACATTTACCTTTCACATACCTGGTTTAAAATGAAGCTGTCTGCAAACAGTGATGTTACATGTTTCTTGTTATGCCTCTATCATTTCGAACACTGCATTTTAAGGTTTTTTTGTTGTTGTCATTTATATTGTCTATTTGGCAAAATCAGAGACAAATATAATTTGCATAAAGTGGATTATTTGCTGTAAAGTTTTACCAAATGACTATTGTTGCACTAATATTGTTGCAAACCAGTCCTAAAATGGTGGATACTATTAACTAAAAAGTAAACATTTGTACCTTGTAAGACAAATTATGTAAATTGCACTTACCTTTTTGCAAATGAAGACACAGCCAGAACTTCACGTACATTTGATGTTTTCTACAAAATCTCAACTGTTGAAATCAAACTCCTCAGCCATGAAGGAACAACAAACCAAAGGCGTGATTCAAAAGAATAAATATTGTAGTCCTGGACCAGTTCTTTAAAATCATTAAAAGGCATAAAATTATTTAATTTAAAAGTCTCTGTGTTTTTTTTTCCACAGGCAAAAACAGAGCTTTGAGGAACACCTTTATTAAGGTAAGAAATTCATATTGAAAGCCATCGGCAGACAGCTTGAGCTCTATTTGTGAGGTAATCTGCAAACCATTTTTTAGGATTTGTACCGAACCTGATCCAGACAATCCAAGAGAATACAGTGATCTACTGAATCAAAGGCCTTTGACAACTCATCAAAAACAGCAGCCCATGATTCGTGATTGTCCAGTGCAAGAGCAATATTATTTATACCTTTGGTAACAGTGATGTTCTGTGCCTTGGTCTAAATCCAGAATGGTAGCTGTTTAAACTGAATATTTGGCTAAGAAAATTATTCAAATTCATTTTCTGGCCTCCTTTGTGCAATGGATAACAAAATGGGATACTTTCAGTTTGAATTGTGAGATTAAAAAAAGACTATTTTTAGGGCTGATAACAAAAGTAACCTATGTTTGAGGTCAGCTCCAGTGGACTTTTTTGGATCTATAGAGAGCAAAATATGTAATACTGTGTAAAGTGTTTAAGGGTCATCATCAAGTCTATTCTCATTATCTCATTTTAACAGCAACAGATGAAGCAGCAGCATCAACCATTTTTCCAGAGTCAGCAAGTGCTGATAAAACGCATCACTAATATATAATAGGTCTGTAAGAGAGAGAAAGAGAAGACAAACTAAGTTCCATCAGAGGAGGTCCATGAGATAGGATCTCGGGAAATGAGGGCTCATCTCTGGCCTAGTGATGCCTAGTTAACCTACGGAATTAAGAGATTCCAGAGACACGCCCGCAGAAGCTAACTTTTCGCACCCATAAACAAAAATTCTGTGCCCGTTTTTAATTTAAACGGCATCATGCAAAGTCAAGGAAAGGACTTCTTTGCAACTTTTCAAGTCCAGGACAATCTATTCAGACCAGCCTTACCTGTGAATCAGTGCAACGGCCTTTTTTTATCTGAGGAACTCTTCAGAGCCCCCGACCCTCCGCCACCACCACATCATCAGAATCAGTGTTATTGTCATTGTCAGTGAACAATTCACAAACTAGGAACTTGGTTCGACACAAACAAAGTGCACCAAAATGCCAGGGCATCCGTTTGCCATCTTGGTTAGTTTATTATCAGCACCTCACAAGCTCAAATATTGACAACGCAACTTGGTATTCCGCTGACATCATCTCTCCTCCCAGTACAAATAACACACCTCTGAAAGATGTTGTTATACATCTATTTGTGGGTGTTAAGGATCTACAGCAGGGGTGGGCAAACTACGGCCCGCGGGCCACATCCGGTCCGCAGGGCCTTTCAATCCGGCCCGCCAAGCTTGTCCAAGTAATATTTGCTTTTTTGCCCTCAGGCATCTGTCTGCACTTGTATCCTTAATAAATAGGATGTGAAATGAATTAAATAATAGATTCAATAGCCTATATTTGACAGAAAAGTGATATTTTATTTTAGATTTAATTTCTGGGATTTTTTTTTTTCACACCAATGATCCGGCCCTCCGCTACTTGCCTGGATTCGAATATGGCCCCTGGAGGAAAATAATTGCCCACCCCTGATCTACAGTCACATTCAACAGTTTTAGACCTTTTCGTGTATTCTGGTGCATTTTAATGTGGTCCAGCCAGGAGAAAGTGACTAAAGCCCATTATTAATACATTAGTGTACTTAATTACTCAATACAATATTGGCTATGAAAAAGGTAGTTTGTTGAATACCACTCACGGTCACAATGTATTTGGTAATACTAATCAGGCCGCGATATAGACAGGGGCCCGGGGCCCGTAAGCAGTCAAATCTCCGGCGGGCCCGCGGTTTGAATCAGGAGGGGGCCCGCCGTGCCCCTGTATCTAAATTCCTAGAAAAAAAACAAGATTTAACTAGTCATTTGGCCATATTCGGGGCATTTTCATCGCTTAAAGGTGCCATAACATGCTTTTTTTCACATTTCGTAGTCTATCCTAAGTGTATAATTGATAATGATGATATATATATATATAAAGTCTTATGTCCATCGCACTCTTATTTCCTGGTTTTTCGGTATCAGGTGAAACTTCTCTCCGTTTATTTTCCCGGTTGCTGCATCAATTGCCACATCAACCTTCACCATTGTGATAATAGTAAAGAGTGCGATATCATTAATGAAGTTTTGGGCTTCTTTGAGCCGTGTTTCGTCGTAAATCGAAGCAGAAAAACTCCGGGGCTTGTATTGGGAGACGAGCCTGCAGCAGCGCGGAGCCGGGGGGAAGGGGGCGGGAGGCGGCAGGCGGGAGGCGGGAGGTGGGTGGAGAGGGGGGAGGGTGAGGGGGGATGATGACGCGTGCCAGTGGTTATGACGCGGTCTTGTAGACACCCCCCGTCAGTTTGGAAATTCGCGGAAAGGAGATAGTCTGTAATATAGCTAAACACTGCGGGAATCAATCAAAAAAACACTCTGGGTACATATATGAAGCACAAATAGCAATGTAAGAAGGTTAAAAGCTCTGAAAAGTCGATTTTGCATGTTATGGGACCTCTAAGTTTCGTTTTGACAGACATGCCCACTTGGCAGTTTTCTCACTTCTCATTGGCCGAGCGGTGTCCGTGATCTAAATTCGATGAAAGTGGGCATCTGATTGGCGGCTGCATTCGGTCTTGTTCGGATGTACTCGGAAATGCCCGGTCTAATTTTGCCCCAAACGTGATATATAGGTTGACGGGCGTCAATCTACTTCAGTCCATAATTCAGTCTTTTTAAAGTTGTTTGCAACAAAAGCTGTTGCCCCGAGCTGTTAGCATCGGGGCAATGTATAATGTTAGTAGTTTATTTTGTTGGCTGTGATTTTATAAATTCCACAAGATCTCTTTGTGTCAAATGCTGTATACAGTATTTATTTTGTATCTAAGAAACATTATTATATTGAATTAAACAGTATTGAAAGATCATGATCTCTGGTTTATAGGAATTCAGTATTTGTGCTCTTCCTTCATATCAAATAAAAGATAAAAGTATTTTAAATTATTTTACATGCTAATAACAAGGTTTAAAACAACAAATGTATCTTGTTCTTATGGCGCCGCGATGCCGCACGCGCTTGTGGGCCCCTGAAATTGCTGGGGGGCCCCTAACTTTTTTAGGTAGGCTAACTTTTAAAATCAATTTCTCAGCCTGCTAATAACTATGTGTTGTTGACAATTAAAGCAATCGCCACTTAACATGGATGAATGGACTGCATTAGCATTCACTCATCATCACAAACACAAGGAAGGTCAAGTATAAACTGACATCAAACATCAGCAGAACTTCAAAGTGATATAATTGTTCAAGTTGAAATGTACATTCTCTATTTAAGTAATAGTTATCCTTACTAATTTATCTTTTACAGCTCCCAACTGTTCCTTCTTACCAAAGTGACAAAACAAGTTACATTAAATTAAACAAATGGCATAAGCATTGATTGCAATTAACACTGATAAAACTGAGCAACAGTGCAAAAATGTAAATTCCCACAGAGAATGAACAGAACGAAAAGAATGCGTTTCTGCCGCTTTGCCACTTTTATATTATAATTTATAGTATTGTTTTATAACATATGTTATTATAATAGGCCTAGTTATTTTTCACTTTTCAATTCACCAATTTATTATACCGTATTTTCCAGACTACAAGTTACACCTTTTTTCATAGTTCTGGCCGGGTAGCGACTTATACTTTTATACTTATACTCCGGAGCGACTTATATTATTTGTTATTTTCACACTTGCAACTGCATTTCATACTCCAGTGCAATTTATATATGTTTTTTCTTCTCTATTATGCAATTTTTGGCTGGTGCGACTTATAGTCCGGAAAATACGGTAATAAATAACAAACAGTCTAATGGTGCTATTTAAATAAATTGAAATGTTTTATTGCTCTATTAAAAGTTGATTAGAATATAAATGTTTGTTCTGATCAGAACATCACACACTGGACTCTGACTTTCCTCTGCATGAAGAAATGCAGTGATGCGATTGGCTGATGGGTATTACATGCAAAAACCTTTATGTTCATCTTGTCTGGCAAAGTAAATCGGCGCATCACGGGTCACGACTGATCTACTGTTAAGGCTTTCTCATGCAGCGCTGCAATCTGACACACGGTGATGCACGGGCAGTGAGAGAGGGAGTGAGAGTGGGAGTGAGAGTGGGAGTGAGTAAGAGAGGGAGTGAGAGAGGGAGTGAGAGAGGAAGTGAGAGAGGAAGTGAGAGTGGGAGTGAGAGAGGGAGTGAGTAAGAGAGGGAGTGAGAGAGGGAGTGAGAGAGTGAGTAAGAGAGGGAGTGAGAGAGGGAGTGAGAGTGGGAGTGAGAGAGGGAGTGAGTAAGAGAGGGAGTGAGAGAGGGAGTGAGAGAGGAAGTGAGAGTGGGAGTGAGAGAGGGAGTGAGTAAGAGAGGGAGTGAGAGAGGGAGTGAGAGAGTGAGTAAGAGAGGGAGTGAGAGAGGGAGTGAGAGTGGGAGTGAGAGAGGGAGTGAGTAAGAGAGGGAGTGAGAGAGGGAGTGAGAGAGGAAGTGAGAGTGGGAGTGAGAGAGGGAGTGAGTGAGTAAGAGAGGGAGTGAGTAAGAGAGGGAGTGAGTAAGAGAGGGAGTGAGAGTGGGAGTGAGAGAGGGAGTGAGAGTGGGAGTGAGAGAGGGAGTGAGTAAGAGAGGGAGTGAGAGAGGGAGTGAGAGAGGAAGTGAGAGTGGGAGTGAGAGAGGGAGTGAGTAAGAGAGGGAGTGAGAGAGGGAGTGAGAGAGTGAGTAAGAGAGGGAGTGAGAGAGGGAGTGAGAGTGGGAGTGAGAGAGGGAGTGAGTAAGAGAGGGAGTGAGAGAGGGAGTGAGAGAGGAAGTGAGAGTGGGAGTGAGAGAGGGAGTGAGTGAGTAAGAGAGGGAGTGAGTAAGAGAGGGAGTGAGTAAGAGAGGGAGTGAGAGTGGGAGTGAGAGAGGGAGTGAGTAAGAGAGGGAGTGAGAGAGGGAGTGAGAGAGGAAGTGAGAGTGGGAGTGAGAGAGGAAGTGAGAGGGCGTGAGAAAGGGAATGAGAGAGGAAGTGAGAGAGGCAGTGAGAGAGGGAATGAGAGAGGGAGTGAGAAAGGGGATGCAAAGGAAGCAAGCTCCCAGTTCATTTTAAACTATTTCTTAAAACCCTCTCATCTGTAACACACTAAGGTTGCACTGCACGTTCTGCGTGACTGACGGGCGTACACTGTTCACTCCAAAGTTCCATTTCAAAGGTTCTGGTCCGGACGAGACAACGCTTGGGTCTGGATCCGAACCAGAGTCCGCCTATTAGTGACCTGGGGCATGGACGCCACTTCACTCCCTCACCTGCTGCTAACACTACCAAGCTGGTGTAAATGTTATCCTTCATGTTTCGCACGGTGCTCGCTTACACAGGTATGTGCGGGGCCCCATGACAGGACCCGACCCAGAGCTCTCGTCTCGCTGCCACACCATCAGAGCCTAGAGCTCCAGAGTACACGTGCTCTGCCCAGCGTGTGGACCAAGCTGCAGCATGACCCCTGAGTGAACCCTGGAGGCAACACGGACACACAGGCTCATCTCCTTCTGGTCGTATGAATGCATTTCACAGTCTGGCTGTCGCTGATAATATCATTTTAGAATTAACTCTAATACACAACTAGATCCAGAACAATCACATCTAGTGTTTCTATCTTTTATCGACTCATTTGCATATTCCAAATGCACATCTGTTTAATTATTTGGTCAATAAATCTTCATAAACCACATTTGGTAAAGTGTCAATGTCACAGTTACATTCTCACAAACCTTCAGATTAATGAGCAAAGTTCATTTTTAATCTATCAATTTAGATATTTTATTATAGAATTGTCACATGCCTAATCTATGAGTGGTGCCCCAAATTACTCTTAAAATATGATAACAAACATACCCACATGCAGTATGTCATGTTTGAAATCTTGATACATTTTTAGTCAATATCAACTTTGAATGTCACCCTCTCTCATAAGTGGGAGGACATGAATAACATTGTAGTACTTGTAGTAGTAAGAATACCCTACAAGGCAACAGGGCAACATGGCACAGCGTTAGCATTAGCAGTTCTAGCAAGGCTAAGACTAGCCCCCAGTGCCTCCCGTGCAGCCCGAACTAGACCAGGAACAGAATAGCGCCCAATTTATTACAGTTCGGAAGGATCGAGGTGCTAAACGCCAGCCTGTAGTGCACCGTGAGCTTCCTGTCTACAAATAACACTCAAAAAATGATACAAATAAAACAAATAGATAAGCATATAAATGTGGACTGCTAAATATTAGATACATTTCCTCCATCGCTTTTAGTTAATGAAT
The DNA here is from genome assembly GCF_026437365.1 of Eucyclogobius newberryi. NCBI lineage: Eukaryota > Metazoa > Chordata > Actinopteri > Gobiiformes > Gobiidae > Eucyclogobius > Eucyclogobius newberryi. The sequence goes on from NW_027315835.1 coordinate 17,556,406, forward strand.
TAGTGGTTATAACATAGATCTTCTAGCTCTAACTGAAACTTGGCTTCAACAAGATGATGTGTGGCAGTGATCTCACACTCAAGCCTACTCTTGAGTCCTAAAACTAACAATGCATTTCGCTCATTTGAAAGCCACATACTATCAATCACCGACCTCCTGGTCCCTATTCAGTCTTTAACAGAGTTTTCTGACTTTATATCAAACTTAGTGTTAGCCAGGGATAAAGTAGTGATAGCTGGAGATTTCAATATCCACATGAACGTGAGTGGTGATTCTCTCAGTAATTCTCAGTACCACAGTAGCCAAACATGCAGCGGACCTGAAATTACATTGAGTTTTCCAGTACTTTTCACATTGTTGCTGAGGGAAATTAGGTCATATTTAAGTTTCTCTGATTGCTGTAGTTTTAAATCATTTGTGCCAACATGACAATGCATTTGCCATGTTTCTGCCGGATGCTTGTTTGACAGGCCGAGTAGCAAATCAGAAGTTAGCATTGGCAAGTTTGATTGACAGAACTATGTGCTTCCCAAGTTTTAGTTGTTTCTCAGCATCGTGCAGAGCTTGTGGTTGTTGATTTGTGTGCGTAATAAAAAAGTGAGTTTTGGTTGGAAATTGAGGCACACAGAAACCCTACATTTGGTTACACCGTTTTGTAAAGTGTTGGATGAGAGCTAACAGGATTAGTTATGACGGAGCTCATGTGTATTTGTGTTTATATGTTATTTATAGATCATATTATAATTGATATTCTCCTTTGTTTATATTGCAGAATCACACACACAAACACACACACACACACACACACACAATGTAAACACCAAGAACAACCAATATTGAGTGAAATATTTAATTAAAGATATGCACCATGCATCTCTTATCGATGCACCTTGGCGGTCACAACCTGTATAAGCCACATAATCAGCTCAGCAACCATATTCCAGTGTGGAGAGATCAGTGGAGAGAATTGCCAGGATGATGTCGCTCACACCTCCACAGCCTGATGACGTGAAGTGAACTAGAAGGAGCCAGAGCTATGGATCCATAATGCTAATGAGTATTTATTGCGTTTGCCTATAAATACACCAGTCAAGCACAGGCAGAGGCCAGCTGCAGAAGAACCATCTGACACGCTACCATTGCCACACAGAGTGCTTGATGATAATCATGTTAAGCAAATACAGATGATGAAAATGCAAAGGCGCCTTGATGCAAGATTACTATCCATCCCAATGCCAGCCCCAGCTCCACCGAAAGTCTTAAGTTCACCCTTTAGTCAGGATCACAGTCAGTTTCTACTCCCTGCTCTGCCTGCACAAGCTGTTAACTTTATGTTATGTACAGATCCTGAGTACTGGCCACCTCCTCCTCTCCCTGTAACAGATGAGTTCACCATAGTATTGCAGTCCCTATACTCCACCAATACGTGAGTCAGAGCACATCAGACCCCTGCATCCTCCTAAGTATGAGGTGGTGTATCACGGCCCCAAGCCTACAATCCCTTCTTTCACAAAGGGTGACCCAAGAGAATTTTCCTGGCTCAAGGTGGCCCTGGAGAATCTTCTGCTTGAAGACGCCACTGAAGCTTTGAGTATCAAAGTAGAAAGAGCTCTGCTGTGGGACACATGTGACCCGTTTAAAAGGTTCCTTTACCCTATGCGTGTCACGATCCCTAGTCTTCTGCACTTCTCTGACTGGAGACAATAGATAGTGTTTGAGTAATTACACAGTGAAGTAGAGCGTGGCAGAGAACTTAAGTCAGCAGGGTAAGGGCAACAGAAACACCAACATCACAAGCCCGGTGATACCCCGCCAGTAGAGCAGACAGCCAGAAGTCTGCTTTTTGCCTGTAATTTGTCAATACACTACCTTGACCAGTGTGGTAATTTTGCACTGCTGACAGTGGAGCAGAGAACTGCATGGATCAAGTCTCCCAGAAGGTGCTGGCACTGTGCACGTTCACATCAGGCTGCCCAATGTCGTCTGAAAGTCACAATGCAAAGGTAAACATCTGCAGGCCCTACATGATTTTAATGCAAAACCCTTTGAGACCATAATAAGTACCATCACCTCAACTAATGAAATTTTGTATATTGACAGACGTTCTGGCTGTAGCCAAGTCCTGTTAAAGATTAGTAGGGTGCTGCACCGCAATGGCAAGAACTCGCGAGAGAGGTATGCAGTGTTTGACGACGGGTCAGAGGGGACTATTCTGCTTCCTGCTGCAGCCCAAACACTCAAACTCATTGGTGATCCAGAAGACCTTGCCCTCTTAACTGTTACACAAGACATCAGGGTCATGCATGGTGCAGCAGTGTTGTTCACCATCACCCCTGCAGATTTTAGCTGAACACACATACTCATTGGAGGTACTCCAGCAAAAGTACAGGAACCTAAGAAGCCTCCCACTCCCAGCAATGAACAAAGCACACCCCCTGCTGTTGATGTGATCAGATTACCCACACATTCAAGTTGCCCCTGTGCGCCTCGGACATCCAGGGGGACCCGCTGCTGTGAGAACAAGGTTAGGCTGGACAGTTCAGGAGCCACAATTAACAATGGCAAACAACCATCTACCATCCAGCAGTGCCTCCACCTCTCCACCATGTCTCCCTGAAGTACTCCAGAATATGGAAAAGTTCTGTCAATTAGACATCCTCCCCTATCGCAGTGAAAAGCTGGTGGTGCGATCAAGGCAGGATCAGAAAGCAATACAGCTGCTGGAGGCTAAAACCACATGAGTGCCTGAGATCCAGGTGCTGGTAGATCCGTTGAGTTGGAGGGATTTGAATACAGCACAAAACCCTAGCCGACAATGTCACTTGGGGTAAAACCTTGCAGGAGCTGGAAGGAACAATGGAAGGTGGAAACGGGGGCAAGCCTTCCTGCAGGAGCCCCCAGAGTCCCGGTCCATCCAATAAGCCAAAGAAGAGCCTCAGGATGACCCTGAATTAAAAAAAAAGATCTCCTGCATTTTCACCACAGTTGCCAAGACCACACTACAATTACAGGAGGACCAGTGCTCCTCCTTCACTGAACTCATAAATGTGGTTGCACCGTCCTAACACGGGGCGGCACCTGGCCAACCCTGGCCACCATTCAGACTCAGTCTGTTCCACAATAAGTTCTGAGGACTGTTCTTACAGAGGAGGGATTTTGAATTCCAAGCCTCTGGGTTACGTTTCTATAGATCGCAGACCAGAAGTGGAAGTAGAGACGTGAATCTCCAATAGCCGATGGAGCTGTTAATCACTTGATTCACTTAGTCACTTGATTCAAAGGCAAGGTGAGCCTTAGGGTTTGTGCCTGTCCCGAATATGTCACAAAGTGGTCTAATAAGTAAATATCTTTTTAATCACTGTCCCCAGGTAAAACAAACTGGTATATAAATAAGTCCCAGGATGGCTAAATAAAAAGTCATTACATAACAAAACAGACAGGCACAAGTTGCAGTATCAGCAATGAACTAAACATTATAACCAAATTAATTTGAATATATAAAATAAAACACTTTGTAATACAGTCGTTTCAGTGGATTAAATTTGCATTAAGACTTAATGTAGACATGTCTCTATATATAATATTTCTTTACCACAGATGTTCAATCACGTCATTGGAAGAACAGAATTTTTTTTTTTTTTAAGTTTTCCCCCCACTAAGCATCCTCTAAAGGTGCCACAGATAAATGTTGACCAGGCGTAATATACATATTCAAAAACGTTCAGCATGCTTTTTCATCAACAATGGAGTTATGTGTGGTGCATAAAGGCTATGACATGATCTATATTGCATTGATAATAATGGTGCATTAATCTTGAATAACACTTATATACTTTAAGGTGCTTTAGTTTGTGCATATTCATTTAATTAATTTACATAGATGACGAACGCAAAGTCAAAAACAGTCTTACCACTGAGCCACTGTGGCCTCTGATATTTGATGGATCTTAAACGATTTTGATGAGAGATTATTTATTTGTACCAAGGGTAATTCCTATGTTGCAACACAACAGCAGAAGAATAGAAGCATGCTATTAAAAAACAAGATCAATAAGTTTAAAAATAGATCTAAATCTAACACGCTGTGCAGGTAAAAACATATGCACACTAAGTGGCTGTGACCATGGTTGTGTACAATGAATAGCAGGTGAAGGGTATTATGACATTGAGTGCATTAAGTGGCTCTGACTATGATTGTGTAATATATTAAAGTGCTCCAACAAATCTGAAACGTGCAAAGGGACAGACCTATTGTCAAATTATATTCACAGTTCAAATTAAAATAAAGATAATCAAATATGCTGCTAAAACCTGCATTGCATGTTTTCACTAACACATTTTGAAGAAAGAGCGTTAGTTTGACAGAACAGCATTTGCAGAGGTGAGCATCAGCAAAACCAGAAGGGTGGGTTGTTGTGTTGCAGCAGCTGCAGATGTGTAAATGATCCGTTTGTGAAGATCCTGTGCTGGTCGGAACACGTCATGAAATCCTATAGTAGTCGGAAACAGGTGCATCTGATGGAGTAGAAAGGAGCATATATCATTGTTTAAGTGACATAGAGATATTTCCTTCCTAGTTAGGGCCTGAGTACGAGCTTCTGACACGTCCGCCTCGCATTAGTGTGAGATCCAGTTGTAACAGTCAAATTTAGAGGGAAAATGCAAAAATCAAGTAGTAAATAATAACTAATATGCAAGTAGAAATATTTAATAATATATGTATCCATTTTTTTTAATTCAGTGAGCTCTAATTTGGAGTGAAGACCCCAAGAAAAAATATTGAACCTCGGTAGTACTTCCTCAAAATCAATTCACACGGCTTCAATGGGGAGCTGGAGAAAGAAATCAATGTAGGCAGTTGAAACATGAAACAATATCATAACACTGCCACAAATTCTATAGAATTTCAGTCATTATCATCTTATGACATCTCCTCAAACAGTTTTCATCAAAAACACTTCAAACAAACTTTGTCAAAACAGGCAAAACTCATGTGCAAAAAAGATTGTCAATTCGATTTTAAACAGAATGGTGGCTGTGGTCATGGTGATGTTTCAACATTCTATTCTATTCTATTCTGTATTTTGAAAATAATTTGACATAATTAAATGTAAATTTAGGTTAAGGTTATCAAGATTAGGGTTAAAGTAAACTTTATTATTAGGAAAATTTGACCTCTGCATTTGACCTAAATTAAACTTGTATCTTTAAAAATGGCTCAATGTTGAAATGGGAGGAATAATTTGTTGTAAACAAATTCACTTTAGTACACACAGCCTCTATGTGATTCTGAACAAAAAGGAAACTGTAGACCACACTCCATATCCCCCACATTCACATAGTCTCACAAAACACACGCTCTCTCCAACAAGCAACTGCAACATTATAATGGGACATTATTATCTCAAACTTGATAGAAGAAATTTGAATATGATGTAAAGTCAGGGTTGATACATTTATCAATGCTTGCGGTTTGGTTCTATCTTTAAATCTGTTGGAACTTATCTGTTTCTATGTCTTCAATTGTGAATTATCAAAATTAACAATATAAAAATACATCAGAAGTCCAATCTGATCTTTGATGACAGGCAGTCATGGGTTCATCTGAACAGGTGACTTTGGATGTGGGAATACTTGACAAGGAAGTTTCATTCTTTTGAAGTGGCAAACACACCTTGGAGATTTCATTTTAGATAATCACTTACCTCACATTGACACTTTGAGTGTATTCATGACAGTATGCTGGTTATGAGGAATAAGTTTAGTCTCACTGGAATATTCTGACAGTATCCAGAATACTGTGGCATGTAAAGCATCCCCGTCGCCCCTATTTACATGTATCATGGATCATGCATATTTACTCAAAATTAGTCAACAATGAGCAACTTTTACAAACTCCTCCTCGGGCGTAGGCCCAAAAAAGCTGAAACGTGTCTGTGCTGCGAAGCCACAAACTGTAGCTAGAATTTCACCAATTTCCCAAATTTTAAATTTGCTGCCTTTTGTGCTTACAAAGTCCGAATTGCGTCAAATTTTAATCAGTTGTTAAACCCTGTGTGAAACAAATTCATTTGGCGAGATATAAATGTGAGATACAGAGTGGAATACAACTTTATATGGGGAGTAACATTTTTCAAAATTGTATTAAATTTGGCACAAAATTCTATTTTGGCATGTCAATGAGACCCAAGTCATATTTTTTACGGCTTAGCCGTAGCAATGACAGAAACCTCCCATGTTATTCCAATGGAAAAATCGCCAAATCTCTGAAAATTGGGGTGCGTTAGCGTTGCTGGGCGGCAGCGTGGGCCGATCATTGCTGCTTGCTGCCAAGTTTTACATTATGGTTGTTAGGTAACAGTTATGGAATTACAGCAGCTCAACAGTCCTGCCCACTTCAAAGTTCGAAGTGGTTCAGGAAGTAAATTTCTCATGAATGTCTGATTTAGAAAAATTCAGATATTACCATTTAAAAAGCACAACAGAGGCTAAGCAGCTGAGCACCTGAAAAAGTACTGGCCATAAGCATTATTGAGTAATGTCATCACCTTTAAATATTTTACTTGATAATTAATTTGAGTACATTCTCCATCTCTGGAAAGTGGATTCAACAATTACAATGGGGTCAGGTGGTTGTGTACATACCAGACTGGGGTCCACCTTGACGGTGTGTTTGAACACCGTCCACACCACGGCTTCATTACAGCTTGGAGTGGTCAGAGAGCCATTGTAGCGGTAGTACGACCCGCGGTTCACATCTCCCAGTAGGTCATCAAGGGAGACCTCAGCGGAGAAGTTTGCCTTGGTGTCTAAAAACACAGTTTACTGCTGACTGGATGATCCACCTCTTGTGACTTATGGAGTAAACTATCGGTAAATGTTAAAAGGTACCTGTTTTTTTTATGTCCTTTAAATAGCTTGTGAGGTGTTTCCAGGCCTCAGTATTTGATGAGGGGTTGGGTTCCTTGTTTAACATAATTTAACATGTCAGAATTAGCTCAAAGTAAAGCTGTACTGTTTTGCCCTATAAATGACATACAAGACTTGGTGTTTCTGCTGCGCCACTGTTTTTTGTTCCCTCAGAACCCTTGAAAAAAGCCACAAAAATAAATGTATACATCTGATTTCTGAGAACGTAACAAGGCCAAGGCAAGTTCTGCCTTACCTCAATAAAGAATCCCAGCACTGCCAGACCATTGCCATTCTTCAGCGCTTCCTCCAATGTTAAATCCTTCCTTTTTGTCACTATGTGCATCTGAACAAAAATATAATTACGCTCATGTTTTAACAAAAACTGAATTTGTAATAACAGAATATCTGTACCTCCATGGGGAATCGTTTTGAGTCAAGCAGATGCTCTGAGCCTTTGGAGTCGGAAGCATTGTTGGCCCAGTGGAAATGGAACTGCAGCACAGAGTAAACATGTCCCAGACCTCCCCCAGACACCTCCACCAGGCCATCTTTGAGGACACATTTCACTGCAGAAAACATTCATATTTATTTTTCTTAGTATGAATGCGGCGGTCCAATTTATGATTCACAAAATATTCACAAACCTGAGTGTCCGGTGTTGATGACATAATCAATGGCATGTTTGTCGTCAAAGTGCGTGAAATGAAAGGCGTCGAGAAGTTTGTCTACCATTGCGTCCTTTGAGCTGATGTCGAGAGGGGACTGTCTTGATCCTGCACAATAAGACCCGGCCAAGGCGTGCCACTTTTCTGGACCATAATCTGAAAAAGGGTTGACTTACTACATGGTTGTATGGTGTGTATGAGTCAGGTAAATTAACTTGAACTTGATTAAGAAACTGAATATTTGGTTATTGTTTGTTCACAAAACTATGTTCATACCACATTCGTGTTCATCGTAGCACCAGTGATGAGCTACAGAAAAAATACATACAAAAAATATTGATTTGAAATGATATTTACAGACACATGAATGTCACAGCATGCATTGTGACTCACCAGATGGGAGGTGAACTGCTGGCGAAGCATACACTTGACGACCTTTGAGCTCTTGCATCGGCCGAAAGACATTGGTTTTTTGTGTTTTTAAGGGGAAAAGCTGAAGCTGAAGAAGATACACACATTGTTGAATGACGTCGCTGCAAGACCAACTCAAAAGCACGCCCTTTTTGGTTTAGTTAACTTCCTAACCTATCACATTTAGCTAGAAATTAAGACTGAATAATACCTCAGTCTTTAGCATCTTTTCTCAGAGGACATGAGACGGTTGGTATTTTATCTACACTCACTGTTTCCGTAACTTCTCTCATTGTTTGCTGTTATGATCACAGTCTCTTCCCTGATGATTATGAGATGACACTTGATGTAGGTAGACGTCATGACTCACAATACTATTTTCATTCTTTCTTGAAGGCTTCTATTCTTTTGTCAGTTTGATTGTTGAAGTCTCACTTACTTTCCTACATTGCTTGCCTGAGACCTTATAGACCATTGTTTGCCTTGCAGTTCTGAATTGGTCGGTGTACTTGACTGGACGCCTGACAGACAGTTTCAGACAGGACACTTCATGGAGGTAATATCTGTCTCCCCTTGAAGACTGTCATCAGTTAAATAAGTCAAATGCACATGATCTGATTTCAGTCATGTGGAGCATGTTACAAAACCAACATAAACCAGTTCTTCACCTGCACTTTTAGCTCTTGATCAAGTAGCACAGCTGTGATTTATGTAACCCTCTGTGACGTGAGGGAATGTGCAATGGAAAAATGTAAAGGAGGGGAACAGGAAAGTTGTGACAGACTTACCAGATCAGCGTTGACATATAAGGGCTCCTCAAAAACAGTCCAAAGCACTTTTTCATTACACAAGGGAGAGGTCAGCGAGCCATTGTAGCGGTAGTATTTAGTGAGGTCCACATGTCCAATCAAATCATGGATAGAGATGGCGTCTGTCAGATTGACCTCTGTGGAAATAATCAATATAATGACATATATACAATATATTTAACTACCACGTGTAGTTATGTGAGTCATAGTTAAGTGTCATTCACTTTTTTGTAGGCTACTTCATATCTTTTTTGTATTTTGTCTGTTATAAGGGGAAGTAGCCAGGCAATGTCTAAGTACGCCTACCCTTTCCTCATTCAATTTGATATGAATTCAAGTCGGCCTATAAAAGTAGTTATGCTTAATGTTCTCGACTCATTAAAAGAAGACTTTATATTTGCAGGACATGTATGTTCTAATTCGGTGAAATATATACTTTGGTTTCTAAAAAAGACATTAGCTAACTGTTCTGACTAGGCCGATACATAAGCATGTGTTGATATTT
>NW_027315835.1:17568207-17795707 GCF_026437365.1 Eucyclogobius newberryi
TCTGCGCACGCTGTAGAATAAACACCAGATTTATTTAGTCTCAAAGTAGTGTTGATCTGAAGTTCTATCGTTTCTTACTCAGTCGCGCGGCAGGAGCGGCGCAGCGCGGAGCAGACAGCTGTGGGGCCTACGTCACGGGTGGGCGGGGCACACACGCGCTCTGAGACTACGTCACGGGTGGGTGGGGCACACACGCGCTCTCTGAGACTATGTCACGGGTTGGGCGGGGGAGCCAGATCGTTCTTCGCAAGGGTGGGGGAGAATATCAAACCAAGCCGTTTGCATTTCCGGGTTGGTGAGGGGTTCCAAGGTCTGGGTGATATTTCTTAACTATTATGTTAAGGGTGTTGCACAACCCTTATTATTATCAATTATACACTTAGGATAGACTATGAAACGTGAAAAAAGCATGTTATGGCACCTTTAAGGTTGAACAGAATACATACTTGAATGAAGAATGCCAGGACAGCAATCCCTTCTGGTTTTGCCAAAGCCATTGTGTAACCCTTTTTCAGGCTCACAAGTTGCATCTGCAAAAGCGGATTAGTAAAAGAAAAGAAAAAAAGCTGAATGTTTTTGTCCAGTAGTTGCAGTCGTCTCTGCTGCTATAACCTACACACACCTCCATTCGAAATCTTTTGTTATCAAGGAGATGCTCTGAGCCTGGGTGGTGTTCTGTGTCACCCCAGTGAAAGAGAAAGTGAATGGGTGCATAGGTTCCATTGAGTCCACCCCCGTGAAATTCAACCATGTTTTCTTTCAAATTGAGTTTGACTGTATACACAAAGAATATTTAGGTTATAGGTTGGTGCATTCAATGTGCAAAGTAGAAATTCTGTTGTTGTAGCCTACCTGTGTATTCGGTGAACATCATGTTCTCAAAGACCCCTCGAGATGAAAAGTTGACAAAAGTGAAGTTTCCCAATCCCTCATCCATTTTAACATCACTGGGGATAATATTTACTGGAGACTGACTATTTCCTCCACAAAATGCACCCTCGATTTCATCCCACTTAGATGGTGAGAGGACTTTGAAAAAAGAGGAAACATACACAAAGAGTTTATCACCTTCTGGCTGATTTCCCCTAAATCGCTAAATGAGTAAAGTGATTCTTCCCAAAATGGTTGATTTGACTGAATACAAGTGCTTTATTGCTTTGTTTTATGCTTTATTTTGTCCATGAACTTGATAGTCCCCTTTTATCAGCTCATTGACAAAAGTGAACGTACATTTGTCATTGGACATCGGAACGATAGAAGGATTTACATTACATTAAAAACAACTGTCGACTTACCACAGCCAGAATAACACCATTTTGTTTCCGCGTCTAAGTATGGAAGAATAGCACACATCACGTAAATATCAACCGATCAAGAAATATTTCAGTCTTTTTACTCAAGTCATTGAAAGTTACATACCATTACCAACGCAATAGAGGGACAGCACAGCCAATAAAAGGTACATCTAAATAAGAGAATAAAACACAACTTAAGGCGTAATCCTTGTCTCCATTATGTTTTCCGCATTGCCTGGAATATTCAACAGTATGGCCTTATTCTTAAACCTATCGCTCTCCATGGAGACAAGAAGACATCACCAGGGCGTAATTAGGAATGATATTCAAGGTCATTTTAGTGTCTGTAAAGTTTAATGCCATTCTATGGGACATTCCAGGCAGAGAAATAACATCACCATGGAGATAAGGAGGAAAAGTGACATAATGCACCTTTAAATTATAAATAACATCTACCATTTAATCACAACGATAGGGAAAAAATAATAATGGCAACCCAAAGTGCGTACATATTTATGCATGATAAAATTATTGAATTTCTATCCATTTGCAAACCATCGCATATATTACAAAATAATAATATTAGTCTTACCCTTTCTGGGGGTTCTCAACAGTCAAAGGTTATCAAATGCATGAAGAGGCTCCCAGTCTTTGCTCATATAGACTTGCAGAGGTGCATGATGGGAGGAGGGTTTTCTGTGTATACAACAATGTGAGATGCATCTTGTAAATTGTGTATACTCAAGAACTTGTGATCAAAACAAATAGCAGTACAGTTACTACATGTGACGGAAAGTATTTTTTGCATGATCATGGTGACATCCTTTTGAGTTGACAACTGAGGTTTGAGCAAAACAAAAAAATATATAAAAAGGAGTAAGTAAGTAAGATTTTAAATATTTTTTCTTCCCAAAGCCCCCACAGGGCAGTGTTTATGTTGTGTGGTTTCTTATCTTGTATTGATTTTATTTATCTATGTCCATTAGTCTACTTTTATTGTTTTATTAAGGTTTTTTTTTTTGTATTTGTTTTGATTTATTTATTGTGTAGTTGATTTTATTTCTATTCGTGCAGAACTTTGGAAACAACATTGTGCTTTAGAAATGAAGTGGATTGGATTGGTTACAATTTTATTTCAAATGAAAACCAATGCAAATGTGCCGATAAACCTTAAATGTTTTCCTCTCTCCCGTTCCTTTTACAGCATCAAACTTGTTTAACGAGCCTATTGTCATTTCTCAAATACCCAGTTCCTTCAAGGCTCTTTAAAACATTGAATGTGCATAACTGTGTGAGTGATGTAACTTCAGTGACATCTGAGAAGAACAATTGTGAGCATGAAGAATACAGGTACATTTGATACACGAGGAAAAGTTTCAGTCACATGACGTTCAACTGTTTTGTACGTTTCTAAACACAGGCCTTTAAATAACTTTCTTTGTGTTGCAGATTAATTAGAGTATAATACATCCTGACTTATCTGACTGAACAGGTTTGGTGCCCTTCAGTGTGTTGCTGAGACACTTGCTTCATTACACACCTGCATCATGTGTTGATGCAGGTGTGTAATGAACAAAACAATGTGTTCTCTGAAGTCAGATGATAGGACACTGTTCACAAATGTATTAAAAAAGCATAATATTAATAGTAATAAAGCATTTGTAATAAAAAAAGACACTATAAAATAGACACCTTATTATGTAGTGTTATGTTAAATATATAGTTTCCATTTGTGCTGTAACTTTTGGTGTTAAGAAAGATCTCAATATGTAGGAAAAGGCAGAGTTTATTAAGAAAAATAATTGCTCTGAATCTGAAAGTCTCTTTTTTTTAAATGAGATCTGAGCAAAGCCAATGTACACCATTTACGAAACACAAATAGACAAACGGAAATGTTTAAAAACCAGACTGCCTTGGTTGATAAAATAGCGGGTTTAGTGTTATTAGTCACAGGAAAAAGGGCCAAAGGTCAAATGTTTGTGACAAACATCCAGTAGAGCCAAATAGAAAATACATCCCATAAAGTCATGCAAAAAAGAAACAATGTTTTTTCAGCAAATATTGTGAAAATTCATTTATAAACAAAAACATCCTATTCAATTTAAAGATTCCTATAATGATGATGTTTTGCTTTCTTCAGAGATGTTCAAAGACGCTTTTTCTGAGTCCATATTGTTCAAAAATAAGAAGCAAAGGTCCTGCAAATAAAAAAATATATGAGTTTACACAATTCCCTTTATTTAAAAAAAGAAAATGTGTCAAGTTCTTACTGAAACAGAGAGCCTGACATCTCGTCCACAAAGCTGCCTAAAGGAAAGAAAAGATGATAAGTCAAGTTGCCCAAATGGTGATGGTTAAACGGTTCTTTTCAGGGCATAGAGAGTTACCTGGTGAGCAAATTGTGTCACAAAACAAAGGACAGATGTAGCAGGATGCGCACTCCTATAAAAGAGACCAGCAGTCATTACAGTAAAACAGTAAACAGTAAAATATTTGATCAAAGTATGGTATATCATTATAATTGCCATTACGCGACACTGCTGACAAGCCTCTGTCTCATCTCCATCTTCACAGGGACAGTGGCCACAGTTAGCTGCGCAGTTCTAACAACAAAAGAACAAATATATCAGACTCTTATGATTCTAAACAACAGGAAGACACAAGAGTTTGACTTACTTCACAAATAGTGCAAACGTGGCATATTGACCCTGATTGGAAGAGCAGTCCTTTTGCTGTGGTTTCTTCCTCTTCAGCCACGACTGCCTCAAAGAAAACATAACATTACATCAATGCCTTGGATTCACTTATATCCAAGTGTTTTGTGTTAGAATGCTTAAAGTTACAAAAGGATTTGTTATTTGGTAGGAGTTGTTATGACAAGAACAGCTTACGATTCCCCTGTAACAGTTTACAGATGATTGTATTTGAGCACCTGAGTGTGCTGGGATTAGTCAGAGCATTTCTTTGTTAATCCGTCAACGTATGAAATGAGCTGTTGTTCAGACTCTGCGAAGAAGAGTATGAGAGTCTCCTAAATAAAGGTGAAGTTAAAAAAAATGGATACCTGTAAATTAAATGAATAAATAAAACTGTGTTAACAAATGGTAAAATAATGATAGATCAACTTTTGTACTTTTGAAAAGTAGGTTTCGGTCTTTATGGTTTTCCATTAAATAATTGTATTTATAACCAGACATATAACTTCTCATAGTCACAGTACTTTTCTTCTTACTCTTTGAGGGCGTGCAGTCAGTAATGGTTGTATTTTTGTCCCTCTGCCAAAATGTTGTTAAATCTGATGACTTCAACTGTTTGATTGAACATTTCAGTTCGGCCATGTCTGGCACTCACTCTTATTGCTTTATAACTATTATGCAATAAACATTTTATTAAATGATTAGTGGACCTTAATACTCTGTAACTTCTTAACCACCCTTATAGCTCACTATTTTCAATTATGTTAACTGCAACTTTTCTATAACTTTTCCGAACACATTTGTAGCTTTTATAGGAGGTCAAAAGTAAGAATGTGCTGATGGTGAAGCTGGTCCAACTGGAAATTTGTTGACTACTGCAAGAGTAGCCTGCCAAATTCTTCAAGTTGAACTGAAACAATGGTTCCAACAGCTCAGAGACTCTACGGCAGAGGTGTCCAAACTGTGGCCTGGTGGCCAAATGTGGCCCTCAGACCAATCTTTGTTGACCCTCCAACCTCCTGCTAAGTTGGCTTTAACCACAAAAAGTAGACATTTTACTGTAAAATTGGAAACATTCAAACATGTTTATGTTATGCCAACCCAATATCAATGTTCACAGCCTTATTAAAGGAGTGAAGGCATCAAAACTATGTAAAATCCCAAATTTCTTATGATTCACTTTGTCATTCAACAAATTCGACATTGTCGGGTTGTTTGTGGCCCTTTGCACCGAATACGATTCAAAATGCCTCAGTGCTCTACGGTGACAGGGTTAGTGGAAATATCAAATGGATTTGCAAACTAATGTCACAATTCTAACTATTTGACGCCCACTGTATTTACGTTTTTTTCAGGTCTTGGAACTTTTTATAGTTCAGTCCCCATTTGATGTGCATTGATATAGAACCAGGGACAGGGGCCACACTTGGGGACGTTTTTAGCTCCTGCTCAGGGCAGATAATACATTTAAAGCAACTTTATTTAATTTATTTTCTGACTTCGACAAACTTTGTTGACCCATAAGAAACAATATCTAGCTTATATCTTATATCTTCTCTTAAGTCATTACTTGTTCCTTGATCCGTGTACTCTTACATGAATACATTTTTGGCTAATTCACCCACCTTTGTTATCAAGGTACAATTAATGTGATTATTACGGTGAGTTATAAGACCTTTGAAAAAGGTATTTATTCAATGTATAATAACATATTAAAATGTTTTTTCACTTTGGGCTATTCACCATAAGAAAGGTCACTGTTTTGAATTAAAAAAATAAATAAAACATTATTAAATCGGTTATAGAGCAACTTATGGCAATTTTACTTGATACTGATATTATACGTTTTTTCCCGTCTACCTTTCTTGTTATTGATTAAAGACTGCTTTGACATTGCGGGAATGGTTCTGTTTCAGTCTTTTGGCAGCACACACTGATAACTCAAGTCTATTTTAGGACAGCTATGCATGGCACTAATATGACCCATGTAAGTGACAAAAGCTTTTTCACAGAACAGAAACAGTAACACTACTAAATGTCATGAAAGGTCCAACGCGTTCAATTAGCTATGTTGTAGTGTAAACAGTGGTCAGTTATTTTATTCTGTTTCCATCAACATAGGTTTGCCACAAAACAAACAGTATTTTCTGTCCAACTATCAGAGGTGGAAACATAACTGAAAATGTGCACTCAAAGTACAAGTTAATTACTTTTTTTCACTTTTCGACGCATTTTACATCCATCCTTTATACAATACTTTTTAGATTTTTTAAATTTAGATTAATAGATTGGCTAAAACGTTTAAAGCCAAATTAAGTTCTGGCTTTTTCTCTGACCCTAGTCAGAGCAGCCTACGCAGTGCTGTTGTGTGTGCTCAGGTGTAAACAAGGAGCTGAGACAAGCGTGAGACAGCCGTGGACTGAGACGATTGGGACGTGTGGGACATGTGGGACGTGTGGGTTCTCTCTGGGTGCTCCAGCTTCCTCCCACCGTCCAAAGACATGAGTGTGTAAAATTGGCAACTCTAAAACAAAAAGAACTTCGACATTCTATTTTCCAAAAACCCTTCAATAGAAATGATTCACAGGAAACCTGTGGGATTTCCTTTTGGGTGCAGTTTGGGTGCTGTTTCTTTTAGATTTTGTTTTTTTATCTAGTTAGTTTTACATTTTATACGAATATATCAACCCAATTAGACTCACATCAACAACTACAGTCATACCTTCAAGTATCTCTGCTTCAGCTTCCTCCTCTTCTTCAGCTTCATCCACTTCCTCCTCATCATCTTCATCAGCCTCTTCCTCTTCTTCGTCCTCTGCTTCTTCCTCATCTTCATTGTCTGTTTCCCCCTCTTCCTCCTCTTCTTCCTCTCCATCCTCTTCCTCCTCTTCCGCTTCCTCCTCATCTTCATCTTCTGCTTTTTCCTCTTCCTCTCCCACAGCAGCGTCCTCCTCGTCTTCCTCTACAGCCTCTTCCTCCTCTTCTGCTTCTTCCTCATCTTCATTGTCTGTTTCCCCCTCTTCCTCTTCTGCAGCAGCTTCCTCCTCTTCTTCCTCTACATCCTCTTCCTCCTCATCTTCATCTTCTGTTTCCTCCTCTTCCTCATCATCATCATCTTCATCAGCAGCAGCTTCTTCTTCTTCTTCCACCTCTTCTGCTTCCTCCTCCTCATCGTCTTCATCATCTACTGCTTCTTCTTCACTTTCAGCCACACCTTCTTCGTCGTCCGCTGCTTCTTCCTCAACGGTTTCCTCCTCCGCTGCGGTTTCGACTTCCTCTCCTCCTTCAACAGCAGCTTCTTCTTCGTCCACCTCTTCGTCCAGTGCATCGCCTTCATCTTCCCCGTCATCAGCTTCCTCTTCTTCCTCTTCCTCCTCTTCCTCTTCCTCCTCCTCCTCAGTTTCCTCTTCCTCCGCATCCTCCTGCACTGTTTCTTCCTCCTCTGTTTCGGTGTCCTCCTCTTCTTCCTCCTCTTCAACTTCCTCCTCTTCACTCACGGCCTCTTCCCCTACCTCAGTTGCAACCTCAAACTCAGCTACAACTTCCACTTTACTTCCAACATCTTCCACTTCTTGTGCACTCACTGTGTGGGCCTGAAACGGACACAGGAGCGCTAACAAAAATCCGACAAGCCAAAAAGAAACATTCGCCATGTTAAAAGTCCAAAAACGTCACCTGTTAATATATTACTATTTATCTTTCAATGTAAAAGAGATCAAGGTCGTTTGACAGTAGACAGCCTGTGCCCCTGAGCAGTGGAGAACGCAATGGAAACAAGCTGAAGTGTGTCGTGCAGTTGAGCATTTGTATGTGAGTGAGTGACAGAGGCACATGGCCAGAACAGAGAGCCACACATGCCCTTAGCCCAGTGTATGAGAGAAGCATGGACACATGGCAGAGGGGAGGGGACACCGGGGTCAAAGAACATATGGAAATGAGAGAAGACCAGCTCACTTTCACACTATATACATCTTCATACTATATGGATATGTTTTTTTGACACAGGGACATGATTACACTGCAAGAATACCATTTTTCTATTCACTATATTGAGAGACTCTTAAGTGTTATGTCTATTATTGGTCCCTAAGACAAATACATGGTCACAGACAGTACCTTGAATCATGATTTGGTCTTTGTTTATTTGGTTAAATTATTTCACTAATCAAGGTCACATGTGAGCATGATCCAGGTCATAAATATAAACAGAAGAAAAGAGAATATATTTTTGGTATTCTTGGTTTGCAAACAACAACGAAACGTTTATATGTGTAAGATAAGATAAGATAATCCTTTATTGTCCCACATGGGGAAATGCCATTGATGCAACGCAGGTAGATACAGAGACAGATACAGAAGAAAAGAACAAATAACTACACTGAGTTCTTCTCGTGCTGCATTATCGGTTTGAAATCAAGGACAGGTAGGGCGGTTCAGTTCCCCATTCCAGGCTGATTATGATTTACCGTCATTGTCGTTTACATACATGTGCAGTCCTGATGCATGCAAGACTGAGGCAGAAATTTATGACACTGCGTTGCACTGTGAGCCATGAGAGCGGCTGACACATGGCACATGAGCTATTTACAGTAATGTCTCTTTCAATGACAGTGACCTTCAGTAGTGTTACTCAGAAGTACTACATACAGGCCACTGCTCCAGTATTTCTTATAAAGTTTAATGCAGTTTGTGCAATGACAATAAAGAAACATATGTGGACTTCTTATGACAGAAAATGTTAACGGGCCAATGCATTCATAGTGTGCTGCATGCTACAATTAATTATGACACCATAAAACTAGTTTAAACTATAAGTATTTAAGAGGCCCCTTGGACTTACATCCTACAGAGAGCATACTCAAAATCTGTTTGTTTATACATCAAAATTAGGCCGTACTTATTCCCTGTTCGTGTCACAGAGCACTCAGTTCACTGTAGTTTTGATCTTTAAAAAGGCACAGACATTTCTTGGCTGGAGGCTTCACTTAGTTACTGACTCTGGCCTGAGTGTGTGGTTATTGTAGAGTCTGTGGTTGTCGGCTCTTCATGTGAATGATGCCGTTTCTCTGTCCTTTGCTGCAGAACAAGAGCTTGCTAAAAACAGGTTTTAACTGTCAGGCCTGTTCATTGTATTTTAATCTTTTTCTGGATTAATTATAATAAATAAATAAATACTTTGAATAACAGATAATACAACTTTTGTATTTCTTATAGATTTTTATTTTTTTTAAATAAGACACTTAACTCTACAACAACATACAATTGTCAACTGCCTTTAAAATAATTCTACATTTAAGAAATGTATGTTTTTAGTTGATATTTGAGGTGTTTTCCATCATCCAATGGCAGCTGAAGATCCATTATGTAGAGTTGGCCGACATGAATGATTCTGTGATAAGGAGCAGATCAAACCAGGTCAATGAGATAAAAGCACATACTGTAAGTAAAATAGATTTGTAACATGTACATTACCTCTAGAAACAGGAGGGGCTCGAGCAGGTTTGATAGTGCCACTTTGTGCTAATGTGTCAACAATCCAGCTTAGCGCGCTTGAGCAGTACTCCATCTACAGGAGAGAGCAAATTACATTTTGCACTGCATTGTTAAAATGTGAATAAACATAGACATCACATATAAAATGGGATACTACAACAGAATGTGTACTAATATCAAAAAGTGATTTTTATATAAAAATCCTACCTCATTCTCCAAAGCCCTGAGCCTGATGTCAAAGGTTCTTGTTTCAGTCAAATGTTTAACCACATCATCCACTCTGTAAGAGAACAACATTATGTTTATTTTATTTTTTTTAATTAAACAACAGCTCACTTGTCTGATACATACTTGGCTGACATCCTTTTGAGACGCTCAGAGTCACTGCTTTTCTGAATCTTGTTCTGTGTTGTGAGAAAGTCTTCCTTCTGTATAGTTTCCCATGTCATTAGTCGATTAGCCGCTTTTCCTCTTAATTCCAACGCTTAAAGAAATTTAGACATTTGTGCATTGTAAAGACATTTGTAAAAACTCATGTAGTATAAATATTGACTTAATACAATCTTACCAAAATGGTGAATCTTGACAGAGGGAACTTTGCGGATTTGTCTTCTGATAAAAAGATTAATGTGGGAAAGGATTATGAAAGGTGGGGCCAGAGAGGGTCTGGAATGGTACTCTACTATCAGATTGTAGCGTTGAAACTTCCAGTAGATGTCACTGTTGGCTTGCACTTTGGAGAAGGTGTAGCTACATGGACAAATTCAGTCAGTACAATAATGGAACAGGATTATAACAGTATAATTGGAAGTTCTTTTTACCTGAACATGGCAATGAGCAAGTTGATGAGCACAATGTTGGTGACCAACAGATAAATGACAAGTAAAATGACCACAATCCAGTTACTGTGGAGGATTCTACAGGGTTCTGCGCCTTCCTGAATCAGGGTGGCATTATATGTGCACGGCATGTCCCACGCCTTAGAGAAGACTGCCAGAAAACCCGAAAACACAATCTTAAGATAAGCTAAATGCTACAGTTAATTCCACAAAACTAGAACTTGTGATACTTACCATCCATCTCTTCTATTGGGATCTGTCCAAAGATGTGCAGATAGGGCCTGTAGAAAACTCTGCGAAAGATGCGATCCAAGCGTGGGTCATAGGAATAGATCAAAGCCTGATTGGCTACACCATACGCCATAAGCCACACAGCCAGGAAGAAGAGGAAGAAGAAGGCGTCTTTCATCTATGTGGGAAAATATTTGGATTTACAAGCCTCGTATAATAAACACTCTAATGCCATGTTTAATTATGTACCATCTTTCCAACAATTATGATCTTTGGTCCAAGCTGTTTGTGAATGGCAAATATGTGAATGAGACGCAACGTGAAAACCATGTAGTTGATGCATAGAACATCCCGGCCAAATCCAAAAGTCAAGGGAAACATCCTACAACAAATACAAAGAAATAAGACGTAATGGCTCCCTCTTGTGGCCAAACCACGGCTACATATCATGCCAATTACATGTCTTTTTCTTGCCATTTATACTTTTACCTGCAGATGAGCCCAATGATGAACAATGTGATGGCAGTGAGGTCACATTTGTTCCAAACATCCTGAATATACACTCTTAGTCTTTGCCTTAATGATGCAGAACCCTGAAAGAAAGTCTTAAGGGGAAAAACACCTTACATTAATAATCAAGCTACAAAAATAAACATGTATATTTTGTTAGTTTCTCACCTGTCTGATCTCCTCACACACAATAGTGAACACCCAGAAGTACAAGACATACTCTGAGATGGAGGGACCAGCAGGTGGCGGGGGCTTAAAGTCCACCAGCAAAACATAGGCAAAGAGCAGCAGGAACAGGAAGTACATTAACATATTGCCCAAAAAGGAAGTGACGGGTGCAAACCAAAACAGACGCCATCGCGACACTATGAAGGGACGCTTTGGGGGTATGTAATACTTAGGTGTCCCTAAAAAGAGCAAAAACATTACGTACACTATGGTTACCTTTCCAATTGTATTTTATTGGATTTAATATTGAGTCACACCTTTGATACCACTGTTCAAAGAAGTTGCTGGGTCTTGGTAATCAGCGTCCCTAATAAAAACAACATCAAAATGCAATGCTTTATTTCCTTTCAGCCTTTCTACTTAGGGATTGCAGCCGACATACTTTGCCGAGATGGATTAAAACATTTGTCTAATGATTGTTACATTGTAGGAGAGACTTACATGTGTTTGATGTCTGAGAAAGAAAAGACCGTGGCACCATAGAGGCTTTCGTTATCCCGAAGAGGACAATCATCTTGGGGCTTTTGATCATCCTCTTGTTGCTCGTTTTGATTTCTGTTACATTTTGAAATGGTTAATTGGATGTATTTAGAAATTCACCTTCGACTAACACTACCTGAATGAGATGAGATTGGTGTAGCAAAGCACAGGGCAGAAGAAGGTGAGCAGCAGCTTCCACACCTTAGTGTCCCTCTTCATGTCCCCCCACCAAATCTGGGACATCAGAGACTGGGAGGGAACACATACATGGTTAAACAACACTAATAAAACAATAACGCAAGTCTGACTAGACACAAAATGCGTCAGGTGTATAGGATTCACCTGCACTCCGTCGTGGCTAAAGAAAAGCCTGGCATCAGCACCCATGGCCATCTGAAGACAGGTTGTCCCGCCCCAAACTGGAGATTTTCTAATGATCAGAGTAAAAGAGCGGTTCTCATCACTCCGATAACAAGAGCTGAAGACGTCTGAGGGAGAAAGTGAAGTAATGGATGAAATTGATGCATTTTAAAACTACCAAAAGCATGTATTTACATCAATAAAGACCCAAAGAGCACAACCAAGACATCACCAATACTTGGGATTCATCCTTACCATGTGCAAGATTTTCAAATTTTTGGGCGAGCTCTTTCATGGAGTGTTTGGTGTCAGTTTCAGTCTCCAGTTTGGATAACTCTCTTAAAATCTTACAGCCACTCAGAGCACTGAGCACAGACTCCCCAGCCTGGAAGTGAAAAATGAAAAGAAACAAAGAACAAATACAGTAAATAAATATAAAATATGTTACAATAGAAGAGTGAGAGGGTTATTGATTTTGTACGATAACATTTTATCTACCATTTCCCAGAACAAAGTGGCCATCTCATGACGATTCTGCAGCACAGCCCAGACAAACAGAGAAGCCCAGGGAAACATGCAGCGCCTTACACGGTACAGACAGTCTCCCCGCAGGATCTTACTGATGCGCTACACACACAGCCAGAGAGAAAAATACATTTAAGATATTTAAGTGAAAACACCATTGATTTTTAAAGGGAGTGTGTACCTTTATTGCACCCCGTCTGGATGCAATTCGTTCTAAACCCACAGCTTCAAAGTAAAATAGTTGGCATACATCTCCCATCAGCAGTTCTAATACTCCAGAAACCTAAACAACATGTGTTTAGAAAATATGTTTTGTTTGCACAGGACCTTGCTTGTGTACAGGTTAGCGTTACCTCAAAGAGAGTAATATGCATTTTTGAGGAGAATGGTTTCTCAGTAGAGAATTTGGATGGGGAGACAGGGGCGGGTCTTTTTAAGGGACCCTTAACTACAGTTTCTTGACGCTCCTGTAGGTGGCGCTGCAGTAATTGGTAAAGAAGAGTGCCCTCAGCTACTGATTGGTACAAGGTTTCCAATCGTCCATATGTTAGATACTCCAGGATGCTGAAACCATTCTCAGTGAAAAGGCGGACAAACTTGGGCTTGTCATTGATTAAAGCATCTGTCATGGATTCTTCTAAGTCTTCATACTAAACAAACAAATAAGAATAAATATCTATAGACAACATTAAGTAACACAGGACTCGACAAGGAGCTGTGATGTACCTTCCACTGAATGTCTCCATTGAAGAGTTCACTCTTGGCAATGTCAACCCTGTTCCATGTGACTGCCAACTTCAGCTCATCAATATAAGGACTGTCATTGGCTGACTCTCGCTGTTTACTTGCTGAAGACATGTATCACATATATTAAACAAAAGATTTGAAAAATGTATAAATCTGAAATTACAACAAATAAAGTTAAACTCACCGCCAACCAAAGCTTTAAGCAGTACAGTGTCAAAATCATTTGGGCCTTCTTGCTCTCCGTGGTATACTGTAATCAATCCTCTGTTATTGTAAATATTCAGCGCCTAGGTGTACAAACAAAATGTGTCCAATTAAAATGCAATTCTTGAAATGAAACAAATAATTATATCAAACATTTTCTAACTATCAAACTTGCAAACTGTAATACCTGACTTTGTCCATGAGAGGGAAGCAGAACAAACTTTTTGAATAAACTATGCTTTTTGGAATAACTGGAGTTAACCAAAGTCAACTGCATGATAGATTGTATATTTACACACACTTACTACTATACTTTATATTTGAATTCATCTTTTTCTTCTAAAAAGCCAGATCTAAACGTTCCATAATCTTAAAAAGACATTTTGCAATACACCCTTTCTTGAATAAATTCATTTCCTGGCTTTATATATCAAATGTAACTCCTAACTTCTTCTGACCACCTGTATCACCTCATGACTCATTTTGGCATCAGCCAACAAGAAAGCCTGTACCTGCTCGACTAGTTTATCTGTGTCTGCCTCAGAGGGGAAGTACTTCTTCACTCGCTCAGCCATTCGCTCTTTCAGATCCACACTGGGACCCGCGTCACTGTCCCCCTCAGCAGACGACTGCGACACCACAGGGGCAGAGGAAAGATTCTCCAGGATATCACTTAAGAAGTCCGCCGCACCTCCAGAACCTGCCAGCACCAACCAGGGCATTGCCCTTTTCAGAGACTGATCCACTCTCTGCCAAGTACAAGGGTCTCATTACATTAGATATTAGATTATTGGACTACAATTTAGCAAGGATTAACAAGCACATTTTTGATTTAAAGACTGCCAGTACCTCTAGCATGTTTGCCTCCCCTGACACCAGCATACACAGGACAGGAATGTCAATGCTCCCGCTGCCTATAAAAAATGAAAATAAAAAAGTAGGTAGAAATATTTGCTGATTCACAGATATGCATGAAATAAATACACTTTGTTCAAATATGAAACTATTCTGGAATACAGCTTGCTTTTACATGTCTTTCCATGTGTGTCTCATGTAGGGGCATGCAACACTTTCCTACAGCAAATTCCAAAGAACGTGCCATGCTCGAGTTTATGGTCTGCAGCCGCCAGAGGCTTATCTGGAGCAATGTTGGACAGTGTGTTGTTTAAGCACATCTCTATTGTTGCAGGGTACAATGCTTCATAAAATGCATATTTATCCTGAAAATGTACTGCATGTCTCTTTTGCCATAATGTGTTATTATTAGTTTAAAGTTATCATTAGTGTGCAAATTGCATGTCATGACACATACCCCAGATTCCAGTGCGTTGATGAGAGATGAAGTCTTCCAGTTTTGCCCTGAAGCCTGTTTCCCCTCCAGACTGCCCCACACTCCCATCGTCCACCAACAGGAAAGCCTGGTAGTTGTTGTCCAGGCAACAGGAGTCTCGTGAAGTCTGAACATCGTACTTAGCCGGAAAGCTACCCTGAGTAAATATTCAAACAGATTTTTCACTTGTCAAGCCACTAAAAATGTCATTAAATACATGCGTTCTAAACTTAAGAATGGGGGAAATGTCTAACATGAGGGTTGACGAGCTGCTCCCGATTGTGCACAACTCCCCATGGAGCGATGCCCAGGGCCACCACTTTGTTGGTGGAGTCAGAGGAGGCTGCTGTGGCATGATCTCGAACAGCTTCACCAACACACCGCCCGATGCCCTCGCGCAGCCCAGCAGTCATTATCCATGCTCCTGGGTTAAAGTAAAAGGGTCAAATGTACTGTTAGGTTTCATTGCTTCGAAGGGTCTTGATTCTTGGTCCCCACAAAGCAAATGCGGAGGTTGTTTTAAGTTTCTGATCTTGTGGATAATATCACAATTGTTGTTTTGGAGATATGCACAATTACAATATCAAGTATATTATCAATAAACAAAACTATGCAAATTTATTTTATTTAATCCAGAAAATGTAATCTGCAAAACAAGGGCATAAACGGCAATTTCTGGTTAATTTTAAGGTCCATTCACTTTATGTGCAATACTTGAATTTCAACCAAGACAGTTACAACACATTGTAGCACATTCCTGATCCATTGTTAACATATTTTATGAATATCAATACCGTTATCAACATGAATAATAAAATGTTTTTGTTTTTTTTGTAAATATTGTCTAGTCCAGTTAGAGTAGCCAAAGATTTTATTCAAATTAAACTACTGTTACTCCACAATAATATAACTCAAGTAAAGGTACAAAGTAGTGGTCCAACAGTAAAAAGATATTTGGGAAACAACAACTCAAAATAACAGTAAGTGTAAATGAAACTATCTGGACGCAACATATGCTTTAAAATTTGAAGTTAATTAAACTGAAAGAACTGAATTGGACAGACCAATAAATAATGAACAAAATCTGGTATGTTCACAGGATACACAAAATAGATGAGAAAAAGCTTTTGTCAATTGTAGACTTGCACACAGTGTGAAGAGTAATCAAGTACTCAAGTAATAGTACTGTTATTACACTACAAATATATTACTCAAGTCGGAGTAAAACTATGCAGTCTGCAAACTACTACATAAGTACAAGTGACTAATGTAAATGTATCTGAGTACTACCCCGCTCTGCTCGAAGAGAACAGCAGGAGGAAATGACTATTTCCAAATTAGGGACCTGACCCCCCTTTGGGACTCACGGTCAAATGTTCACGATACATTCAATTTGACCTGTTTTTTTTGGTCAACAAGTTTTTGTCAAGATGTGTTGAAACTATGCCAAATGTATATTGTATTGAATATGATGACCACAACTCAGTGATTTGGACGTGTGTGTTGCACCTGTGCTTTGAGACGCCTTCACCAGCCCCTGTCTGATGACCTCTCGGACCCAGGTCTTCACCTTCGCCCGGCCCTCTCCTCCCACCACAGACACCACCAGGTTTGGAACGGGCAGTTTCCAGTTGACGGTCGTCAGTGTGTACACCATAGAGGGGGATGTGTCCCATGACAGCCGCAAGAACTATTGAGCCATAAAATGGAGTACTAAGAGCGTCAATATTTACACATTCAAGTGTGGGTCTCACCACTGACATTAACACATATTATATGCCTATAGTGTTGAATAGAGATTGGGAAGACACATAAGTATAGTGTGATACGAATAAACTACTCTAATGAGAGTGACGTCATCATATTTTGAACTGAATCATTTAATCGACCGTGCAGCAGTGTTGCAAAATTAAGAAATTGGAGTAGGAAGTGTAAGTTTAGTAGAAATGAGACACCTACATGGCTCTGCCTTTTACTGGTTCCAGCAAACTGCAGCTCTCCAAATGCGTCTGTGGGTTGCTCAGACGAATGCTGGGCGCTGTCCCAGTGGTTGACAATTGCAGTGCTGAAAAAGTCTCCCAGAGCCACAGATTCATGGTCATCTCTTTTGCCTCCACACTGGCACAAATTTCCATTTCTGAAAGTATAACAGAAAACAAGTCATTTTACACTCATTTTATAAACCTTATTGTTGTTAAGAACAGAGAAATACTAAAACTAGGACTTTCAGTCAGTTGGTTGTTCAAAAATCTAAATTCATCACAACTGAGCTGAACTTAGTTGGGTCTTGGGCTCAGGAAGTCCCCAAAAGCTGTAAAATACATACTAACATAGATCCCAAGCGTTTCTCCTGGGGTGTCAATAATAATGAAAGGCACAGTACATTCAAATGAAAGAGACCATTACCTGGAGGTATCCTCAACAAAAGTGGAGCAAACTCTCTTTTTGAAGATTTTAGGGATCCAGCTCTACAAACAACAAAGTTCAGTTAAAATAAACAGTAACAGTAGAAGTGTGATTGAGGCTGTTTGAACAAGAAACACGTGCTCTGACTTGGCACTATCTGTATGATGGTGAGATATGTGCTCCCTAAACACCTGGTTGTGACTTTTTGCAGGGGCCTGTAGATTTAGCTCCAGCAGCTCAGCACTAGCTCAGTTCAGTCAGCTGGTTGTACTATGACTTCTCAATTAAATAGACTTCTAAACCCTTTTTGCAATTTGACCCACATCACTAAACATGTATCAGCCTGCATATTAGGCTGATTTCATTTGGGTTTTCATTGATTTGTTTTAAACCAAAACCACCAAGCAAGGGTTTATTGAAGCTATTATGATCATTTGGAATGAGAAGACCTAAACGCTTTAACTGTGCAGCATTGTGCTAGACCTTTATTTACTACAGTGGCAGAAGCAAGACATGATGCAAACTCAGCTGACGTAAAGAAGAATCCTGGCACTTAAGACTGTGAACATCGCCTCTTTATATGAATTCATCTGCGCATTGGCCGCTGTGTTTCGCCTGTCACTGCTCTGCATTCCTCCACACTCAAGCTGGTGTTACTTATTGTCACTTTGTTCACTTTTTTGTTTGTCTACCGGGCAAGTCCATACATTTATCGTGTATAAGCTACAGGAATCCAAACTTCCATAGTAGGCTACGCTACTGTACAAGCTGTAGCGTGCATTTTCCGCAAAAAGACAACTTCCTGTGTTGACAATTGGCACCGCGATAAGCAGGAAACCTTCAACGCGAACGGTTTTGTGGTTATTCTCTTTACACATTGTACTATGGTCTAGCCTCAAAGACAAGACTCTGAAGTTGTCGTGTTTCTCTCGTCACTTCTGGCATAAACATCTGGTTCTCACACGCAGAAAGCCCCGCGCGCGGACACAACGAGTGACAGACGCAACATACGCGCGTGCGGGTGTCACGTGACGCTGGCATTAACGTTAATCAGACCCACCTGGTCCTTCTCGGCTTTGGCCTGGTCCCTGACGCCGCCGCCGCCGCCGCCGCTGCCGCCGCTGCTTCCCCCTCCTTCTGCCGCGTCTTTCATGGCCGCGGTTCCTCTAAAGTTCCCTCAGGTTTTGGTTGTGAACATGAACTAGACCTGGTTCATTGACGGGGGCTCGAGGCTGGGCTGGACTCCGCACGTTATGGGAAACAGACAAACCACAGGTGAGGGTGTGGTCTGTTCTGCACTCGAACAAACGCGTGCTCAGAATTTAGGAGTGGCTTTCTGAGCAGCAGTGGCTCGTGTCTTTCAGGTGACAGCCACATCCTACAGGCCACACATCTATAGTGAATATTGTTGAAATGCATCCACGTTAATGAGTCTAGTCACTAATAGAAATAGTTTGAATTTACCATGGATGTATCAAATCAGGCTTGTCCCGCAGACCAATTTTTGTTGGTCCGAACAACAAAAAGTTGTACTTTTACTGTAAAATTGGAAGAATTCAAGCATTTTGATGTGAAAACAACCTATTATTAATGTCCCGAGTATTATTAAAGGTGTGGATGCTCATCGAACGATAACAAATGCAACATTTTTAAGTATTCACTTTCAAATTCAACATTGTTGGGTTATTTGTAGCCCTCTGCTCCATATAAGTTTCAAAATGTGGCCCTCGGTGAAAAAAGTTTGGACACCCCTGTATTAAATGAACAGAATTTACCCTTTTATGTTTCAGAGACTGGTGAGCCACAAGAAATAAGGGTTACAATAGTAAAGTACACTGTAATAAGCTTTCCCCTGAACTGGGAGTAGGCTGTGACATCATCGCTTTCTAGAAACTGAAAAGCAACAATAGGAGCAACATGACAGTTCTTGGAAATGAATAGAATACGCATCTATAGCCATGTGCAGTCTTTATGGAGCTTAAAATATCTCCCTGGATTAGTGGCGGCTTCACAGCATTTGGAAAATTGGATGCAAAAATAATGTCGCCTTCATAGACAATACTTTTCAATTAAATGTGCTGTGTCAAAGACTCTATACAAAGCCTATGTATGTGTTTTCAGAGTGACTGTTAGCATAGCGATGAATAATTCTTAACACAAGTGTTGTAAAATCACCCAATAAACGGGAAGCTGAAAATCATGACTGTTTTGACTGCATAAGATTAAAACAAAACACATATTGCAGCTGTAAATATATTCATAATTTATTATAGCTATTTGTGGACTAACATATATATATATATATATATATATTATAAATAATATAGAATGATTAGGCATCCCAATGTGTCCAGATCCCCTTGAGCGCAGCATTCATTTTCCAGTACCAGACTGTCCGATCACGCAGACAAGTTGTATACAGTTTAAATAATAGAGATCCAGCCTCAGTCCATGTAATATCGTGGATAAATACATTTCTATAAATGGCTATCTGCCGTATCCTTGTGGATCGTTGGCCGTCTTTGACTCGTCTTTGCCGTTTGTCTTGCTGATGTGGTAGAGCGTGTTGGCCAAGTTGTGGAGCTGACAAGTCCCCAGCTGGCATCCGCGCTGAGGGGCCCTGCGTGGACGTAACTTCACCGCCATTCTGTGAACCAGAAAGATGAAACGAGTAAGAAAAGAAATGCTCAAACATGACAGTTTCATATGAGTGAGTTTATACAATTCTGTCTGGCACTTCACCACAGAGGAAATATATTCAAAAGTATGTGACATGCTAAAAACTCCAGATACTGTTTTTATTCATTGGCTCATAGATTTACAAAGTTTTTAATAAAAAAATGTGGTGCGTGTGTACTTTTTCCAATTAGTTTTGTGTTTTTATCAGTATTCTTTGGGGCACTCTACATTTTTAGTTTTACATTGAACAGCTTGTACCTGTGTTTCAGTGGATCCCTGAATGTCTGGTTGTCGTCTGGTAGAAATGGGATGATCTCCAAAGAGGGAGCGTGGTGCGTTTTCTGTTTGTCTTGCGCTGTCTCCACTCCAGACTCCTGCGCAGTGTTGTCTGAGGCCACAGAAGCAGACCTGCAGCAGAGACGAAAAGAACAGCGGTAAGGACTAAATGAAGCAAAGACGGGGCAGTTCGTTCTCGCTGGTAAAAATGCCGCACCTCTGAGTGGACGAGATTGGCACAGCAGTGGTGAAAGGCACTGTCAACAGCAGCAGAATGGCTATCTCCATACCGCACGGACCTGCAACACGAGGAGACAGATTTAGTTTACAAAGCGAAAGGTACCAGGACCACGGAGAAGTCTTAACTACAAAATTAATTTAAAGTTTTAAGATTTGTATATACAGAGTGTATAAAATGTCCCTTTTTGTAACACATTCGAAAATGACTTGATTATTTGACCTGCCACCTTGATTTACTAAACTTGCACAAACCTTAGACATTAGGAGAACATGGAACATTCTTTCATAAAGAATCATCAAAATCATAAAAACGGACTTACCAACTTCAAAATGTATAAACCCGCTCTGTCTTTTGGAGTAAACCATCAAATCTGTGTTGTGTTTGATTGCTCTGGATGAGACTTGGTGGTGGTTCTGTCGGCTCCTCTCACCTCAGGTCCTCTTTTATAAGGTGATGGGCAGCGAGGGGGCGTGTGCTTGGCGTGGTCGCATGCAGAAAAACTCCCACGCGATTGGTGAGTTATGATGGCAGGTTTATTCTTTATTGACAAGGACCACGGTCGTATCATAAACAACCCTGAAACGTCAAACAACACAATGTGTATGCATGTATGAAATGGCCCTCTACGCGGTTTCCCATGATGTTTACATTGATCCTATGTCAACTCCTCGCAAGCCTCCTTCCCCCTGACCCCCTCTGCTTCCTCTTGCATCCTTCTCCTCACTCACTGCACCCGCGGCAGAGCAATTGTTCTAGAAAAGTGCCCTTTCATTTCCATCACCTGCAGGAAGTGCACAGGGCCCGAAATAACATTCAATTTTCCTCTTGCCTTTTCTTTTATAGGTCCATTTTTTTTTTTTTTTCCTGTAACCTTTCCCTTGAGACACTTTTAAGGTCTATTGTCGGAGGTAAACATCGAATAATGTTATTAAAGAAAAAAACTAACAATTATAAGCACCTATTAAGTGTTATATCACCCCAGAACAATCTACCCCTGACAGTCTGATTGTAGCGTTTGTTATTGGACACATGACTTGGTCAATTTAGACTCCTTGGTACAAAACGTCCCTTGTATATTTCATATGTATTTGAGTTTAGTTAATTTGCTTGGATCATATTATTAGGGCCTGCTCCTCAGCTTAACACTGTATTTTAGGGACTGTATTTTTCCACAATATACATGATTGATGCCATGCAGCTGAGGCTTCCAGCCACACACTAATTTGCAGCTCCTGTCCATGGTTAGGTTAATAAAGAACAGAACATTCAGTGGATATTAATTGATTTATGAATGAAGGCAATGTGAGTGGCTTGATAATCTGATCATTGATTAGATCTTAATAGAGATATTATTTAACATTTTCCTATGAACAAACCTCTGTTCAGCTGCACTCAGTGGCCTTAGAAGTGTCCATGGTGATATCGTGGTGTTGCTGGTCAGCGGATTTAAACAGATTTTAGGTTCAACACATCACCATAACACCAGTGACACGTCTGTGGAAGGCTACAGAGTGCAACCAAAACCGTTACATGAGAGATGCTGTGATTAAACCGAGGTCTGTTCATAAACTATTATTCAAGCGTGTTGCTTAAGGACATAACAGTTTGCACTAGAGCACTGCTCCACAGTGGCACCTGGTTTTCCCTGTATTTCCCTTCCAAGTCTTAGTTTCCAAAATCTGACGAGATTGGGCATTGTTAATCTGGTATATTAAATCAGCATTCACTCGTTCATATTCTGCTTACAAATGTGCACAGTTTTGGTTACTTTTTTAGTCAAGACTTAAGTCGAGGTGAACATTTTGAACTCAAGAATACTTTTAATTTCAATTGTTAGAGTTCCAGTTTATAGCTGTTGAAAAGGTTAACTGTCCACTGCGATTTTGATTCAAGGCGGCTCTTCTATTGTATAGCTTTTCTTTAGACAAGACTTCTATTGAAATGCTCACTCAATTATACACCTGCCACATCTTTATTTAAACTTTAACTGGATCACCTCCCACACATCTGCATCCCAAGGAACTGTAATGATTCCGAATCCCATTTTAAAACTAGAGTATTATGGGAGCACAGACGGTTATGGGCCGTCCCGCTACTCCAGCTCGAGTCCATTGTGCACCTTTCCTGTGACTAACCCACGGTCACGGGTAGAGTCACCACTGCCTAACGAGAAAGCGCTATGATTTCACTGATTGAGATTATGCAGTGTTTTATGAACAACTTCCTCTTTAGAAAGTCACCATTACAGTTTGGGCGGTGCAAATCATACAATTCATGCACTTGTTCCTGTCACCTGTTACTTGATAAGGGCAATGAAGTAATGGACCGGTGACTAACCCAAAGCCCAAACCTGATGCTATTTTTTTTTAGACACTTTGGGCATTTAGGGTAACATTTAACACTTGGGAGACTTCCAGTATAAAAAGTTTTAGAAAGGATAAGAAAAATGTTATGCTATGCTGCTGGTTTGACTGCAATTAAACTTTCTCAATTCACCTAAAATGCCAAATACATTTTTTAATCCAATGTTTTTTTATTTTTCTATTCAAAATGCAATCTAAATGGAATTATTTATCATAGGCTTGCATTCAGTGACTGTGTTCAGACCGCCTGTGATAATATTTGAGGCTGATTAACGATGACAGATCCAGATTGCATACGTCGGGGACAACGGTTTGTTTGCACCGGCTTGAGAGTTTACTGGAGGTAATTTCTCTTCTGGACATTCAACCTGTTGATATCCCACATCTGTGTGTGTCTAATTATTCTTGGAGCAATAGGCTGGTTTCCCTGAGAGCCAGGTCCGTCCTGACTTCTCTCCTCACTATCGCTGACGTCGGGCGTGTTTCCTGTTGTTGTAAGGCAAGAGCCGCAGCTGCTCACCTCGGCCGGCCGGACACTGCTTCCTCTTACCCACCACAGGGACACGAGTGGAGTATCCTGCCAGGAAAACCTGTCACTCATAGAAACTACCATCTTCTCACACACTTGGCCCTGGTCGAGTCAAGGCACTTTGCATCATAAACAACTGACGGCAACCTTTTACTGACTGGGTTAAAGGGAAGACAAGCAAACACGGGGGCAAACACAGGAGCAAACCCTTAGAGGAGTGACCTATCTGCTGCTTTGGCCAATAAACATTTACACTGAACATTTGCACAGTTTGTGCCGAAATGGTACTTGAATAGTTATGCAAGTGTCTGCATTGCTACAAGTAAACATCGTTTAGATTGACTCAAACGCTGTATCCTACATAATTTAGAAAGATTTCTCACGACTCCAACTGAAGAACTCTAGACTCAACATACAGTGGCTGTGAACATATTCTGAACCATTGAAATGTTGGCGGAGGTAAAATGGTATATAAAACTTAAAGGTCAGAGGGTCACTGTCTGTAAGCCAGAGTCCATTAGTGGATTATAGATATAACTACTGCGCAGCTCCTGTCCCTGGGATTAGAGACACTCACATTTTAGAGGCAGCGTGACATGGGGCATGACGAACGTGTCAATTTAGCAAAAGTGCAACGGGACACTTTGCACAACTGAAACATACAGGGTGGAAACATTGGATTGCTGCATTTGCTGAAGAGGTAACATGGACATCTTTGGAAGTGTCAGAGTTAAATTCTCATAGCATTTCTACTGTGGTGTTGTTGAAGTGTATTCATTGTAATCATTGTGTTTCTTGTACTTTTAGTTTGTATCGTTTGACTAGCGCTGATCAGACGCAGCATGGACTTCGACTTGGAGGAAATTATCCAGTGCATCAAGCGCGGGGACACAGATAGTGTTCAGATCCATCTACAGGAGTTTAACAAAGAGGTAATGTTACTCCACGTACAGTCTTATGCTGAATACAGCCATGTTTACTGTATGCTAACATTGGTGTTGTGTTACATTGACAGTATGCGCAGTGTTTCTTTTTTGACAAGGAGGAGAGAAACCGCAGGAAAGTATGTCTTTTACCATACGTTCTCAGCCCCTGCCACCCGCCACTCAGATGTGATTAGTGAATCTGCTTCATCAGTTGTCCCTCATCCTCCCTTAGGCTGTATGTGGCTTAGACTCAATCTGCCTAAATTCCATAGCTCATTGTAATCTATTAAGCTCTGCCATTTGCAGTTGACTTTGTTTCTTTTCCGTCTTTTCTTCATGTGGCTTCTTTGTAGCAAAGGAGACTTGAAGAGGTAATGTCTGACTTGTTTACAATGCAATAGTTTTTTTTTCTTTTCTTCAAGCTTAATTTTTCTTCTGCTTTGATAGTTTAAAAAGAAAAAAGTTAGGAATTTCACCGATTCTGACTCGGACTGTGAGGAATATGAACAAGAAGATCGGGATCTCTTCCTCAGACAAGTATGTTATCAGTTCGATTCATTTCAAATGATAAAAAAGCCTCCAATAGATGTTTAAAGGTGCACTATATAAGTCTTTTGATGTAGGGGTCCACCACCTGCTTGCCTCCATGGAGATGTTACTGCTTTGTCTGGAATGTTCCATAGTATGGCATTTAACTTCAGTCTAGTCTGTCTAGCATTTATTCAATTGCAGGTGTGTTGATTGCTAAAAACTACCATATACAATCATTACTGTGAGCAGGCTCGCCTCTCCACAGATCTAACTTGCCTTCTGCGTCTGGCGTGGTGAATCCCCCACCAGAAAAGTTGCACAGTGCACATTTTAATATTTTTAACAGTATGGATCAATATGAGGAAATCTAATATGAACGTTTGTTTTTTAAGAATTTGGCCCTGGTGTTGGTTGGCTTCATCAGAACTGAAGTCAAATGCAGCCTGTTGAAAGTGACTCTTCGAAGCCTGAGGATCCTGTCCCGGGACAAGAGGGTATTGGCTCCTCTAGTGACCGACAGTGCTATCCTGACTCTTGCCAAACTCGCTGGTCTGACCACAGAAGAGACACATGAGGAGCTTTCAAATCCAGATGAAAACTTCTACGACAACATCATTGTGTCCCTCGCTAAAGCAAAGGCCCAACACACCCTCTCCAATGATGATGCTGACATGGAAACTAGTGAGCAGACGGGGGAGTGCACAGAGGAGGATTCCAGGAGTGTGGACAGTGGAGATGTGGATGGGATGAGCTGGGTCAGCAGCCCTCCGCCCAGTATCAACGAGACTCAAAGGAGCAGCATGCATCAGAAAGTGCTGGAGAGGGGCAGGAGGGACCGGCGGGAGAGCAAGATTGAGGGAGAAGGGGACAACGAGGGAGAGGGAGACTTAACAGAAGAGGCTAAGCGCAAGGAGGCCATGAAAGTGTTGTGTAACGTAGTCTACAACAGCAGCTGGGCCCAGGAGAGGTTCAGCACTCTCAGGTACGCCACACAATCCCTGTAATCTCAAGTAGATCATGTATGATAAAAGGTGCCTTTCAGTAACGACATGTGCCGTATAAATGTAATGCACAATACTTTGATAATTGAGTACAGATAACGTTCATCCCTGACTCCTCCTGTGCTGTCTCTTCAGACTGATTCATGGACTGATAGAACTGCTGTCTGCTGGAGTCAGCTCTTCGACTCCCTCCAGTGTTCAATTTTATGAACTGCGCCTCATGTTTCTGATGACAGCATTACGGCCAGAGCTCAGCAAACAGCTTCAGCAGGTTGTATTTAATGGCCCTGTTACAAGAAGCAGGTATAGCCTAAAGTCAGAATTTGTTAACCATGTCCGTTTCTGAGAGTTGGTTAACTTAAACCATGAGTCAGTCTCCACGGTAACTCTGAACCTTATCTGGTCCAGAGCAGGTTTTGTTCCTTTTACCCAGAGTTTAACCGGTCTGCTTCTGCAGAATTGCTCCGATTGGATAGTTTGCTTCCTCATTCACTGAAATGTTTATTTGGGTTTTGAGGAAGTTATATTTAAACCGCGTTGTATCATAAATGGAAAGCATAGATTTACATTCTAATTCAAACCAAAAGTGCATTGCAAAATAAATATAAAATTGACAAATGTACAGTCATTTGAGCCTTAGTTACCCATGTGTCACTACATTGTGTCAGATATTTGATTAGTGTTTGTCCTGTTGCAGGAGGGTGGAGTGTCAATCCTCACAACTGCTCTGGAGGGCTGCCTGGAGGTGCAATGGAAAGATCAAAACCAGTGTGTGCTGGACTCTGTGGCTCCTCCCATCTCTCTGGAGGCCTCGCAGCGCATCATTGAGATTCTTAAAATTCTTTTCAACATCACCTTCAGTTCCCACCGCCAAGAGCCCAGTGAGGTATGTAAGGGTGTGCTGGTGGCAATATGACTAGAGATCAGAAGGCCCGAGCTAGTTTGTCTTTTCCTTAGGAAGATGCAGCACAATACCGACACCTGGTGGCAATTCTACGTCTCTGCCTCATGAGGAAGTGTATGCTGGCAGACGACACTGATGACCTGCAGGGGTGAGCATGTTACTATTGGCTCAAAACAAAACGGTCCATTTTGTATTATTTATGCTTATTTTCTTAAATCGGACCCCACAGTCACACGGTGAATTTGCTGTCAGCGCTGCCCCTTCAGTGTCTTGATGTTCTCCTCAACGTGCCCCTGGCCCTAGGCTCGGAGCAGTTCAGTGGAGTTAACATGGACTGTGTGCACAAGCTGCTGCTGTTTATGGAGCGGCGTCTGGAGCAGGTCAGGGCAGAGCCGTGTACAACCATAAGACTATCAGTTCAACTGTGACAGACTGTTTTTGTCTCAGGGAGAAAAGGTCAAAGAGAAGCTGACCCCCATCCTCAACCTGCTGACTGAGAGCTGCAGATCTCACAGAGAAACCAGGAAGTACCTCAGAAACCAGGTACTCTATTAAAAATTATTAACTCACTCAAGAGACAATTGATTGGAGTTGATACATTTTTCGCTGGGCAAAACGTAAATCAATTCGGTACAATTGTTTAAAAAAAAAAAAATACTTTTTTTAAAAATTCTATTTAGAAATAATACATTTTTAATTGGCACAAAAACAAATAATAATATACCAAGCAAGGCATCAATGTACAAACTAGTTTTCTCTTTCTACCAAATAGGAGTTATAGTTTGATCTTTGTAATCTTCAGATTTTGCCACCGCTCAGAGATGTGTCCCAGAGACCAGAAGACGGGTCAACAGTTAAAAGTCGCATTGTCCGCCTCATGACTCACCTGGACACAGACCTGAAACACTGCGCGGCTGACCTCATCTTTGTCCTCTGCAAAGAAAATGGTACAGCCACCAAGTGTTTGATTCTGTCTGGCAAATGCTTCGCTTACATTTTTCTCTCTCTCCCTCTTTAGTACGACGCTTTGTCAAATACACAGGTTACGGTAACGCGGCAGGCCTATTGGCCACCAGGGGTCTGCTGGGGGGCCAGAGCACCCAGAGCATCAGTGCACACTACTCTAGTGACTCTGACTCTGACACTGAGGAGTACAGACAGCAGAAGGACCACATCAACCCTGTGACGGGGCGAGTGGAGGCCCACCAGCCTGACCCTATGGAGGGCATGTCTGAGGAGGAGAAGGAGGAGGAGGCCAAGAGGCTCATCAGGCTCTTCAGCAAGCTCTCCAGGTCTGGCAACTTCATTATTTTGTATTTATAATTTAAATGTTTATCAAAATTATAAAAAAAAAAAAATATATATATATATATATATATATATATATATATATATATATATATATATATATATATATATAAGACTCAAACAGTTGTGGACATAAACTAAAACTGTGCTCAGCCCCTCTCATCACGCACCCTTCACTGAATCTTCTCACACGTAACACTTTGTCATTATTGACTCTTTCTTTATTTGCAGAGAAGACATTATCCAGCCAATGGGGGTGGACTCAGACGGGCGACTCGTTCCCATGACTGGACTCGGAGAGAACTCCATTTTAGAGGAAACTCACTCGGACTCCGATTTTGAGGAAAAGTAAAATGTGTTTATTTGTAAACAAATATTTCCCACCTCACACGGCAGGGCTGTTTCAAGAAATGTGTTCAGCAACGCAAGGCTCACAACCCAATGTCTCTTTACTGAGCCGAAACAAAGGAGGCCAGGCTTAGTATGTTCTAGTGTTGCCACGATACTAACATTTCCAACTCCATTTCGATGTTTTATCGCTTGCTCCATTGTGATGCCATCTCCTTGGAATAATGGATGAGAGTTTGTCTTTGGCTATAGTCCCGTGTGTTTACATTCATGTTGTAGCCTGTCTGTATTTCATTTATTTAATTGGGAATAGACAAATAAAATCGCTCTATACTCTAACCTTTTTAATAGACAATCATTCTCAACACAATGAGGTCTTACACTAGTTTGATTAAAGATTAAGATCATTGTAGAATTGTTCAGGAAAAGTCAAATGTTTATTTTTTTGTATCAACACCTGTTCAAATGAGTATCTAGTTTTGATATTTGATTTTGAATCTATTTTTAATAAGATTTTCGGTACTACAACCCCAGTATGTTCACCACTTTGAGACTGGATTTTTCCAGCCACGTTCAGCCCAGTCACACTTCCTGAGCCCCTCTCACTGCCCACAAGGTTGGAGCGAGAACACCAACCTTTCAATGTAAGACTAAGGAGAAGATCAGCCACCTCCAACCAAACCCCTTTTAAAACACAAGGACCACAAGCCTCCACCTGTGTTTGCCATGTGAGGAGTAACGTTTAAAACTCTACCACTTGACAGATTTTTACCATCAAAGTCCACACGGGTTTTCAAAGTTGCATTTAAATTAGATTCAAATAGTGCTCTTTCTCATGCATACAATGCAAACTGAAGTTAAAAATATATATTTTTGCATATCAGAATAAGGATATTATCAGATCAATTGACTAAGAAAGTACTTTGCATGTTCCTCCTGGTTCACCAGTGTCTCCTACCTCAAAATAACACATTAGGCCCTGTGGGACCAGAACTGGGGATTCTGAGTCTTTCTTCGTTAAATAAAGGGCAATAAATAAGTATCTTTTATCATTAGACAAAAAAAGTCACTGATAAAAAAGCACCATTGTAGTTCTGGAATTAAAATGGGTAAAATTACAAAAAGTTCTGATTTTGGAAATGTTTTTAAAAAAATATTTAGAAATGGTAAGCAAAATGGGATCAGGCATGCTTCAGTACAACTCCATCATCTCCTCTAGTGACATCTGCAGTTCGACCGACTGCAGAGAGGAGGCCCCCCCTTCCACCGCCATGTTCTTCAAGATCTCCATGGAAGTCAGCACCACCTGGGATAGAAAATACAATTAGTATTTTTAGTTTCCACCATATCTTGTAACAATTGTAGCTCTTTTGTGCTCTGTTGCAACCAAATGTCATGAGTTTCCCCATAGAATAATTAAATTAAATAATTTTGAGAGTGGTGAAGGACAAAATCCAGCCTGCAGTGAGATCATTCACCTCCACTATGATGAGCTTCTTACTCCAGGGTTTGTTGTCAGGGTCCGGCCACTTCTCCCCCAAACAAAAGAACAGCGTGCAAGGGGGGCTTTCTTTGCCATATATAAAATCTACCATCCCTAAAAGGATGGGGGTAGTAGTAACAGTTAGTAGTAGTTATAGTTACAACTTACTGCAAACTAAATATGATTGAAGTAATCTCACTCACCTTTCATAAAGTCTTTAAACATGTACAGTGCTTGTGGCTCTTTGGTGACCTCTTGAGGCTGTCTGCTCTGGTCAAAGTCTGAGAAGCTCCAAAAAGCCTTGATTTCCCCGTGTCGCTGACCGTACACCACATGACCAGACACACCCACGTCTAACCAGCCCAGGGAGTCCAGGATCCTCTGGGTCAGATTGGCCTGGGTCTGGTCTGTCATGTTCAGAAGGCTTGGGAGAGAGACCAGGGAGAGTCCTGACTCTGGGTCGACGCCACAATCCACAAGATGCGGCCTATTGTAAACACACAAAGGGTTATTAGTCCTTTTTATGAATATGACGATGTGGTGCTTACAAAAATAAATTGATTTGATTTGATTTGATTTGGTGGTGAAAAATGGGTTTGTACCTGTGGACAATGCGCAGCCCTGACTCATTCTGAATAAGCTGATCAAGCACCAGCTTTCCTCTGTAATATGCTTTTATCTTGAAGTCAGTCTCTGTAAGAAAGATCATTAAGTTAGCTGATTATGAAGTGTTTATAGAGCTAAACTCTGGTAACTAAAAAAAATACGTATGTGTATAGTTGATCATTTTAAGGCACTGCTCCTGAAAACGAATGCCATTTTATAACCGACCTAAACCCATGCATTATGAGTGACAGCAGCTCTTTCCTACTTACTGAAATTACTTCCATCATCGGTCTTGGTGATGGTGTGGAGGAACTGCTCAGCCCGCTCCTGATCGTATGCCCCACCCACAGCCCCCTCCATTGGCTGTCCTGGTTGCCCCGGCAATCCAGCTCCATGTACCGCAGCCTCAGCGCTGACTGGATACTGCTGCTGCCCACGCAACTCATGAGCGCCAATCACATCCGCTTCCACCAGGCGCTGTTGCTCAGGAGGAGGCTCAAAGCCCTCTGTGGAAAAGTTAGATATTCACTTTCTGCTGTAACTGCAGCACAGAAAAAGAGAAAAAAACAACCTGAATTTCACCTGCTTCAGGACCAATATTCAGACCCTTCA
Source organism: Eucyclogobius newberryi (assembly GCF_026437365.1). Classification (NCBI taxonomy): domain Eukaryota; kingdom Metazoa; phylum Chordata; class Actinopteri; order Gobiiformes; family Gobiidae; genus Eucyclogobius; species Eucyclogobius newberryi. The sequence goes on from NW_027315835.1 coordinate 17,599,359, forward strand.
AACACTCCTGCAGGATGTCGTGGTCGCCTGCCGGCTCTGCAGATAGAATGCTTATTTATTGACCTTTATTTAACCAGGGATGTCCTACTGAGATGTAGCATCTCCTTTTCAGGGGAGTTCTGACCTCAGAGGAGCCTATAGTACAGGTTTTAATGGTTAAACCACCGTGTCGCCAATTGTGACATTCTCATTACAAATATCAGGCACCAAAGAAAATAATACTTCACAAGAATTTACCTGTAAACAAGTCCTCTCCAAGATAGACCTGCTCGCTCAGTAAATGTGGCTGGCTCTAAAATAAAAAAATAAATGCACTTAGTATGCTAGAGAACATTTGATTTGACCAACAATGGGGAAATTGCAGCAGAATTAAAAATGATTAAGCTAACATATATCATGGATCATGATTTACCATTTTGTTTGTTGTAAACTACAATATTGATCTAAATAGAAATGGGTCCCTTGACTTCCTGTTCAAAACTGCAAAACTCTTAGTGGCATTTTGCTGATTTTTATTTAGCTGTTTTTTGACTCTGAGTCAGATTTTTTTACATTATTGCAAGTGAGAAGAGAAAAGTAGGCAGAGATGAGGAGAAAGGAAACAGTGTTTCTGAGCACTCGGGATTATTCAAAAGTTCCTCAATTTAAATAAAATTGCTACTTTAAGTAAAGAAAGGATTCTTTACATTGGCCTGAAAATGCATTTAATATAATATAAAATGTAATTTAAAGCTAAGACTTTACTAAGTACTTACTTCTTGTGTAGGAAGGGGCAAACCTTCAAACAAATCTGGACTGGGTTGATCAGGAGACAAACAAGGATTTTCTGTGGGGAAAGAAAATGTGTTCATTATTTTGTTTTTTCAACAAAGTACTGTGGTTGTTGTTTGGCAAGTCAATTGGATATACAGGTTATACCTGAAGCTTTATGTGCATTGAAATCAGGTTTGATGGTGTGCTTTGCCGGTGGTGCAGTGGATGAGTGCATTGCACATGTGTAGTTACTGCTGCCGCGGTGTTGTGGGTTAGATTCTGACCCTCCACCAATTGCCGAATGACTTTATACCCTATATATCTATATACCCTATATACCCTCCCCCATTCCACAATATAACTGTCCTGGGAGAAATATTGACTTTGTGACTACATTGAAATAAAGTCTTGTCTAATTCCAACAAAAGTTAAAATGAGAAATGTCCAGTTGAAGAAAATTCTACATGAACTAAAATGTAAATGAGTGCAACAAAGTCACTAACGACTTATAACCATTTTGGAAAATATTGCAAATCCACATAAAGGTTTAGGCTTACTTTTTGAGCCGGTTTCATCTGGCCATCTGAAGATCTTGTGAGGATTGGCAGCATCGTTCTTGCAGTCAGAAACCATTATGAATCCTTTCGCTCTCAAGGCACTGCGGAAATTCCTCTTCCACACCGAGGGGTCGCCATTAGCTCGCCCATTTCCACTGACCTCCGCCCACGCCTACAGGAGGAACACACCTTAACGTTTTTGTACGTTGTACTGCCAAAAATATATCTGCTCTACCTTGAAGAGGAGTATGTCTGTGCTGGAGGAGTCGTGTCGCAGAGCATGTTTCCAGGGGACGGAGAACTCGGTGCGTTCCGCGTTGGTCCAGGCCACTCCTGGATATTGCTGGCTGCTGATCTGAGCGTGAAGCCAGGGCATGAGGAGGGGCCTTGGGTGAGCCATCTCTGATCCAACAACATAAGGAGCACTTACAACAGCGTCAACAAATACTGACACACTCTGAACCCTAGAGACAAACTGACTTCAGCACTAATTCCAAGCTCATTCACATTAAAGATGTTTTAATATTCATCTGGTGGATATATCCTCCAGAACTGTTTGTTTTTACAATCACACCTAGAATGACTGGTGCCTCATGAGCTGCTCATGAGAAAAACAAGATGGTATTTTGGTTGAAATCTGAAATGGTGAGATGGAACAATATTGTGGCTGATCAACTCAATTAGTGTTTGAGTTTATGCCTTTATTTTACAGACGGGCTGGGCAATGTGGTGAGAGAAATGTAATAGCGATCTCATCCTTGAATGCATTTTTGGTTTGCAATATAAATGAAGCGTGATGAAATAGAAACCATGATCCGGTTCCAAGAAAGTCAAGCTTTTTTGGCACATCACCCAGCCCCACTACAGGCATTTCCTGAATAGGCCAGAAAAACACAAATAGCAATTAACAACATGAATATGTGGACACATTTCACAGACACTGGACCATGTATTTTGGACCTTGTGTGCCTTAACCTTTCTTCTCTTTGGATTCCTTATTTTTCCTAAATTATTATTTTCAATTTCCAAAGTATTTCCCCTCCTGTCCTGACAACAAACCACAGCTGAACTGTTTGTTTTCTTGCTTACGCCTAGTAAAAGTCTACATTTGATCATCTAAGATAAACATGTTGTAGCCATAACTTTACCTTTTTTGAGCTTGAAGCTTGTGTTTTTTATGTATTGTACAATAATTGTTGTAATAATCTCTAAGTGCCTGTGTGAGACTTGTAAGAAAGGAAAACTTCCATTTCCCCTTTCAATCCAGGCAGTTACAATGTATGTATGATTATTGGAAATATGTCTTGTAAACCTTGTAGGCCTGTGCAGGTCTGAAATGAATGCACAACTAAAAAACGCTTAATTTTAGTCCATAACAAACATTATTTCAGACATTCTTTAACAGCTTTTATCGAAAGCAGCCTTGATAAACTGGGGTAAGGTGAACGTGACAAGTTCACCCCATGAATCTATTCCAGTGGTTAACCCTGTGGTTTACTCAAATAACTCATGCTTTGGAGAGAATTCAGGTTAAAAGGTTGTGAAATTGTCAGTCCTACCCATGGATGTATTAAATTATCGGGTCCTACCTGGATATCGGGGTCGTGTCGTATTCTGGATCAGACAAAGATGACGCCACAACGACGAGATGTGTAATCTCCAAAGTGAATCTGTGCCTGAAATGATCAGTTTATGGTTTTAGAAGCACCAGAGGATTTGTGAGGAAACTCCAGAGAATCAGTTTCGTTTTCCAAAACTGACGTCATCAGTGCGTGAAAAAAGTGACCGCCAGGTGGCGTGTACGAGACACCACGTACCGTACATTCATAATCCATAATTAATAACTCCAATAGGCCTACGTATGAAGAAAAATTGGTCCACGTTTGCTCTTTGCAGATTTTATTTGTTTCTCAAATACAGGAGAGTTAATGTACAGAAGGACAAAGAATTTCATCAAGAACTGTACAATATTTACAAATCTTTTTTTCCCCTTTTTTTTAATGGAAAATTAGATTGTTTTCAAAATAAGTCAGTATGCACAGACATCAAAATGATAAAAATGAAATGACTATTTCCTCTTTAAATATTATTTATATTCCTTCCAACACAGTAAATGAACAGTTCACTTTTTTTCCATCGCACCTGCATGAAGGATGATTGAACTGACACACATTTCAAATTTCAGAGTTTCCCATTCTCCTTTTTACGTTTCTTCCATCGGTTTTATAGTTATATTTTACACCCACTGTATTTGATACAATGTTTGTCCCAACAGCTGTTCTTTTGTGTAGCGGGAAGACAACCTGGTGATGTGGGTTATGATTGTTTACGGATGATGTGGCAATTCAATGGGATATCAAATGTTAGGGCAGCTACCCAGCGGCTTGTGAGAGTTAAGTTAAAAACCTCATATAAATAATAAAAATGTGTTTATATATTATCACAGAGCTGACTGGTGCTGCCCTTCAGGTTCTTTCCAGAGTCCACGGTCACATTGCTCAAGGCGCACTCTACACACAGTTTAAAAAAAAGCATTCTCACCCTTGTCCACTCTTTTTAAAAGCCAACAGCTGATGTTAGTCTTTTCAAAAAAATAATTTATGTAAAAACTAAGCGGTAATAGCTTCTCTTTGAACTATTGTCTGTATGACACATAGTTAAAATGATGCCAGCTGCTCTTTCATTGACTTGAAGATACAGCTCCTTGATATTTGTCCCTTCAATGTAAATCTCAACTTTGGGGTGGGTTCCTCTCGACCGGCCAATGCCCCAAGTCCAAAGGGGTTTTAACAAAGCAAGACGTTTCATAAGTCAATCAACAGAAACCAGTCCAGAGCCACAGTCTGAGGCCATTTAAACAGACCCCATTGTGGATTTTTAAAAACCATCCTCTGATCTTAGAGACTTGAAGAGGGGTGGGTGCTGTACAGTGGGACTTGTCCTTTTCTTTTTAATACTTGAATCCTCCTCTCATGTGTTTGCCACAGACTCAGGCTTTGGTGCTAAGTGTGAGCAGCTCGATGAAGGAGGTGAAGAGAGTATCCAGCCAGCTTTGGTTGGCCATGCACTGCTGCACCACCTCCTCTTGGCCGGGGTCCTCAGCCGCCTGCTCAATGGTGTTCGTCTGCAAGACAAAACACAAGCTCTCAATATGTTCAGTCAAAAAAGTGTGACTGATACAGGCTTTCAGATGACCAGAAGCCGCACAGGCCTTTAGTCATGAATTTACATTAGAGCAGAGGAAATTACTTTTCTTAATGGAGGAAAACATAACCTGTCCGAAAACCACAAATTCAAGTTGAACTACTTGCTGCACAATGCATATAAAGATATGCACAGTATGTATGCTTACCTCCTTCTTGCATTGTAAGAAGGTGTGGTACTTGTAATGGTGAAGGGAGTGGTACAGACTGTAGATCCGATATGACTCAGAGGAGAGTTTAAGGTCCTACAAAGGAAAATCAAAAGTTATAATATTGGTTTAACACAGCAAGTTTTTTTTTTACAACACAATATTTTTAAATACACATTGATTACAGTTTTAAGGTGTCAGTGGTTATTATGGTCCCATTATTACAACGAAAGTATAAAACAGGACTGGCTGTATGTCAGTGAGTTCAATCTGGTGCATCGTCATTGGTATTAAACCACAAGTCCTCATTTCATGTGATGACTAGTGATCACCTGTGGTTTAGGCAGGGTCTTCTTGACTCTGTTGAGAGTCTTGCGGTTGTACGCGTCTCCACTGAGCCGCACTCTCACGACTCCAGTGTCCAGAGGGTCCACAATGATCTGAGGGTAGGCGTGCAGGATTTCCTGTAAGGGCAAAGGAGGGAGTCAGATAATACAACACTTAAAAAAAAAACAGTACAATGAGGTTTACATTAGAGCTTGGATCTGTTTCACAAACAATCCAGAGTAGGAGTGGGGGACATTGCATTATCCAGGTGATGTCAGAAATGTGCTAAACATGTCTGTAAATGTTGTGGTTGAGCAAAAAAAATAGTGTAAATATAAAAATTAAGATAAGATAACCTTTATTTGTCCAACAATGGGGAAATTCCAATATTGCAATGGATGAAAACATATTTTATTAATGCGTTTCAACAATTTTCCAATGTCTTCGCCCACCTCAAACTCTGGACTGGATTAGAGTAGAGTAACTCAAAGCAAAGGTTTATTCACCTTGAAGGAGTCTGCAAAAGCCATTGTAAATTAAGCCAGCAGGTTTTGCAGAGCACAAACATACCGTTGTGTGAGAGTGCACTTAATGTTTAATATTGTTACTGTTTGTAACCTAAAGTGAAAGTAAACAGCCTTCTAAGTAAACTATCACTGCTATAATTGCAAATAATTAGAACATTGCAAATGCCATGTCAGCTATTACACAAGTCTAGTTTTATGTCTATTTTATGTCTACCCTGACTTCGCCGATAGATCATTTAAATGTAAATGTAAAACTATACAATCCTATTCTAAACATCAGTGTCCTGTGAATGTGCCATCCAATTAAGGGCGCATCTTCAGACAGTGAAAGACTCCACCTTCCCTCAGCAACTGACATTAGTAGCTATTGTGTTAGCATGATTTAAAATGCAGGTGGAGTCCTTCCTTAGACCCAGTTTCAGTTACACGACTTGAAAAACCGAGGAGTCAGGAGTGTCACTGCAATTATTTTAATATTTCCAGCACTTAACGTTTCCCTCACAACAAAGGAGTTGGTTTGTATCATGTCATGATGCAAATCGCTCCATTCTGCACTGAGCAACACCTAATCCAAGCATTTTCTGCCAATGGTAAAAAAGCAGTGTCCAAAGAACAGACCGTTCCATCGCACAAATGCGTATGGGGGAGCCAAAACTATCAACGGACAGTTAAGTGAAATAATAGACAACAGAGGCAGTGTGTATTAGCTTACCTGGTGCTGAGAACTCATGTTGGCTCTCCTCAATAACCTCCGCTTCTGTTCACTAATAATGCTGTCTATCTTCCTCATTGGGGGAAGGTACAGTTCATCTGGTGACCAAACGTTATAGTGTTATCAGACGCTTAAGAAAATACATGAAATTAAGTGTTTTTGTATCATTAATGACAAGTGTTTTTGAACAAGTCCATTTTGAAAACTACCAATGCACAAAAAGGATCACATCAAAAAGGTTTGGCAAAGACTGAGATTCCTGATTGTTTATTTCATGAGGTGGAGTTTTCTGTGGCCCTCACCATCTGTGTCCTCCAGAGCTTGGATCATGTCTGGGTCCAGGGCTGTGCTGACTAGCATCTCCACATAGCTCCTGAACATTTCCCTCATGGCACGGTTATTGACACCACCTTTAACAGGCACTAAGAGGAAAGAAGAAACATGCTCAAGTCTCATATATTGTGCACTTTCACAATAGTGTATAATACTGATATTCTGCAACCATTTGACCAACTCAAGTGCATTCTTACTTTCATTCTCACTGGCCACATCGTCGGAGGAGTCGGAGTCTGATGATGAAGCCACTTCTTTTAGCCACTTTTTCCTCTTCTTGGGTGGCGGCTCTGCTTTTACTTTGGCCAGCTTGGTCTTTGAAGGACGCTCAGTCTTTTCCTTTCGTTCCACTGGTTTCTTCTCTTCCTTCACTTTTCCACGATCCACAGTGCGTTTTTCAACCTTCTCCTGCTGCACCTGTATTCTCTTCTCCCGCTCAGGTTCTCTTACTTTTTCTTTCTCCTTGGCTTTGGGCACTTGGACAGGGAATTCCTTTCTCTCCCTTGGTTCTTTTGTCGTGTTCGTCGTCACAGTTGTTGGTGGGGCTGAGGTTGGAGGTGTTGGCGTTTTGGCCTTTTCTGGTGGTTCGCGCTGGACAGGTGGAGTCACTCTCTCCTCTTTCTCAAGGGCTCTAGGTGGAGGCTGTACTGTAGGAGGGGACGCCATCCTGGGGAGGCTCTGCCTTCTGTGCACAAGAAACGTTTGATAGCTCTTCATGCTTGATACCACAAGCTCAAGACTATAATTCTGTAATTCTAAATGTGACACATTTCTGTACCTGAGTGGTGTAGTCCTGCGCCAAGGTCTGCGGGAGCAGACACGGACATAGTCCTTCTTATTAACATTCTCCAAAAATTTGACATAAATTCGCTGGTACCTCCTTTTTGCATCACCAAAATAGCCAAGATACTAAGGGTGAAAAATCAGTTGATTAACAAAGAGTTGAAAAGAGTACTGTACTTTATCTTTCTTCTTTTATGTTATGCTCTTAATGCATCTAACCCATTCCCAGATGTTGCCTTGGCTCTGAAATGATGAAAAAAATGAACATATGTTGTATAACTGCATGACGTGAACTCACATTGCTTGTGGCACAAAACTGCCTTTGTCCATCTTTGATCTCTGGGCTGAACTTTTGTAGCAGAGCTTTCTGCACCCTCCAGATGGGCGGGGGCTCACGGCCAGTCTGCAGGGCCAACTAAAAACCAAGCGTTGTTAAATAAAAATGTTTCAAAGTACTTACTAAAGCAGCTCCCAAGCCAAATATTTACCTTGAGTGTGCGAATGTCTTCCACTCGCACCACAAATTCATCCCGTTCCCGAAAGATGCCCTCTCCTCCACTTTCACTTTCATCCTCCTCACTCTCCCCAGCGATGGCAGCATCTTCCTGCTTCTGTGCAAGGTGCAGAGAGGTAATCTTAGGCGGGGGCCGCTCTTCTGGGGAGGCCGGTGACTCTGGAGAAGGTGTGGGAGACTCCTTCTGAGAGGTGGGCGCAGTTGGGGGAGTCTGCGTAGGAGAAGCAGAGGCAGTGGGAGGGGCAGGGGGCTGTGGAGGAGTAGAGGGAGGCTGAGGGAGGCCAGCAACAGGAGATGGAGGAGCTAAGGTGGGAGGCTCGGCGTGCTGCTGCAGGACTTCTGGAACAGCAGGGGGAGACGGTAGGGACAGCGGGGGCAGTGGAGAGTGAGAAGGGGAGGAGGAAGATGCGGGGGAGGGAGGCGCAGAGGGGCCCTCAGGTGTTGCTGGGGCCGCAGGGACTTCAGGAAGAGACTCTGAAATATAATGGAAACCAAAAACATTACAAATGATTAAAGCAGAAATACAAAATCAACTTGTTTTAATGATTTGTGAGTTGTATTTTGCTTATTTGCTTGAATGAACCCCGTATATTGTCGGGATTTTTTGGAACAATTTAAACTACGGATCATACAATAAAATGTTAAGTTGCCATCCTTCAAAAATGTAATCACAAAAATAAAGCCACTGGTAGCTATCGTGAAATGCCACTATAAAAAATGTGCCAACTATTTAATTTGCGTAATTTAAGAGAAGAGCAAATGTACATAATTGATAGATATAAAAATGTAGTGTAATTTTTGTTGTTACAAGGTGAAAGTTACTGTTGAATGCCCATTATGTACAAATAAAGAGTTGAGATCTGATGTAATGCAAGGGGGGGACATACCTTCATTCTCTGGAGCACAAAGAGTTTCGAGTTGAGCCTCTCTCTCCTCAGTCATGTCTCTCTCCTCTTCCTCGTCCGTGCTCCTTTGCTCATTCTCCTCCCTGCTCTCCACCATGTCCTGTTCCCCAGCTTGCATGACATCTTGTTCTTCTGACTGTGGCTGTGTATGAGGAGTATGTAGTGGCTGTGGGCTCAGGGCTGGAGGGGGCAAGGTGGGGCTCAGAGGAGCCTGTGTGGGCTGTGGTGGTGGTGGAGGAGATGGTAATGAGGGCTGCAGGCTGGCCGTCAGCTGTGGAGTGTCGTACAGAGCAGAAATGGCTGAGGAGATGCTCTTCTGCAGGTCCTGATTTTTGCCAACCGAGTCCTCTTCATCTGAGGAGAATGATGGAAGTGTCTCCAAGTTCCTCTTCAACTCGTCCTCCAGACGCTTTGGGCTGGGGCAGCTGCCCAGGGCCAGGCCTCCATTGCCCTCATTATCTCCAAAAGGAGGAGGAGGTGGAGGAGCAGGCGAGAGGGGGCGCAGTCCACCAGGTTTACACGGAGAATTTTCACCATTGTCATGTTCCATACCAGGGGATATATCCAAGCCTGGAGGTCTCTTTCCAGTTTTAAGAAAGTCCAAAAATGAAGCAACAAAGCCCGCCTTGGAATCCTTGTCATCACCCTGAAAATGTATTCATAAGTCAACACAAAAGACAAACAAAAGGGTTAGGGTCACACTGAAAATTGTTAGAGCTTACCCTTTCTCCCATGCTATCCTCATCAACTGTTTCACTCATCAAGTGGCTTTTATGCTTGTTCTTCTCATGATTTCTGTTGTCACCACTGCATTGTGGACCCGGGCTTAGACCCAGAGAGGGAGCCGAGCCAACAGAGCCATCAGACATACCAGGATCAGTACCAGACAAAGAGTCCGTCCTTAGCAATGAATCCGATGAGGACATTGTACCAATTGGTAATTTAATCTAGAGAATTAAGGAGGAAAAAAGAAAATGTATATGTTATAAGTTATATGTATATTGTTTTTATTCGACTTCTGAATGAATTAGTACATATGCAAACAAGTAGAAATGTTCACCTTCAGAGGTGGGATAGGTTCATGCTGTGGTTGCTGTTGGTGCAGCTGCTGCTGTGACTGTTGTGGATGAAGATGTTGGTGGGGCAGGTGCTCCTGTTTTGAGCTCATTTCAATATACATGTCCTCTCTTCGTCCTCCTCGCCCTCTGCCACCGCGCCCACGACCCCTGCCTCGTCCTTCCACACTGAAACCTGCTCCAGCTCCTGCTCCTGCCCCTGCTCCAGCTCCGACTGACCCACCCATTTCACTAAGCATCCCACGCGGCGTGTACGGCTCGGGCATTGGCCGGATACGAGGTCTGCCCCTTGGTCGTGGGGGGCCTTCTCTCTTGGGCCTGGTGGGCTTTCGACCCCTTTTTTTAGGACCCTCTTGAGGCATGAGCGAGTGTGAACCTATAGACGAGTAGCCAGATGAATGATAAAAGTCAATATCCCCCATCAAAGGACTGAGAGAGCCCCCTGCTCCAGCCTTTCTGCAGCTCGACACCAAGTCAGGCAGAAGATCTGGAAGTCTCCTACTATTTAACCGGATGTCAGCCGGTTGGTCAGCCTTGTCCTCATCATCCTCAAACTCATATTCCTGTGCATAACTCTTTTTAGGTAGTGTATTAGGGTCACGGCGTTCCTTTAACAAGTGAAAAGAGCTTGATTTAAGAAGCTTTTTAGGACGGGAGGAGCAGAAAATAGGAGACTGCAGCCCCCCTGAGCCAGAACCAGAACTAGTCCCTCCTGGTCCTGTGGTCAGCTTTGCTCCGTTGTTGTTGGGTCCGTTGTTATTAGCCCCAATACCCATAGCAGGAGGCTGAGACTGAATTAAACCAAGCTGCTCCGTGTTCACAGTAGAGGGGAGCTCGTGGGTTTTAAGAGAGTCTAAGTCAAGGGTCATAGTGTTGTTGTTGGGTTCCTCTAGCCCATGACAGTATGGTTCATATCCCTGGTTTCCATGGTGACCCATCATGTCATAGCTGCCAGTAGTTCCTGCTCCTGGTGCTGCAGAACCTTGTGCTGCTTTCATAGATTCAATAGACTCTGGACCGGCATGGCCATCATTCATCTCCCCCTGCCCTGGTCCTGCTCCTCCGGCACAGCTAGACTTGTAGTCTTCAGCACAAAACATATCCTCCATCCCAGGGAAAAAGGAGCGGTCCTCATCCTGAAGTAGAGAGTCTGGGAAGCAAATGGAGGTAAGTGGTACAAAACGGTTATTTTGTTGGTTTTGGTCAGCCTTTTCTCCCGGGCTGACAGTGTCAAACTGATGCTGCTCCGAGCGTTGTTGGTCTAGCTGGCCCTGCTGGGGGGTGAGCTGGGCAGAAAGTTGTGGCTGTTCAGCCTGAGAGTGGCCTGAGGCAGAGGAGGGAATATGGTGAGGATGCGAGTGATGGGGGTGTTGATGCTGCTGTGTTTGTGGGTGGTGCTGCGACAGGTGGTGCATGTGAGAAGGGGTAGACAGGCCAATGTCCGGCTCAGACAGGAACGAGTGCAGCTCAGAGGTGGAATGATGGTGAGCCGGGTGCTGCCTCTGTTGTTGCTCCTGTTGTCTGTGTCGCTCACTATTACCATTGCCTCGCCCCCCACTCCCTGGTCCTCGTCTGTCCTCCACATCTGTATTGGACGTCTGAGATAGCGAGCGTTCGAGCATGTCTAAAGACGACACCACAGAACTCTGCTTCACCTGGCTTTGCTCGTGCTGATGAGGCGGGCCGTGGTTGTAATGAGCTGCTGCCACCTCCAAGGCCTGGGACTGAAGTTGAAGCTGGAGCTGGGTGGCCTGTGACTGGGACGGAGTCTGGTGTTTGGAAGAGCCCAGCCTTCCAGCTGCGCTCTCCAGTACAGCCTGTTGTTGGCTAATAGAGTGCTGCTGCTGGGATTGAGAGTCCATCTTGTGATGCTGATGTTGATGTGGCTCCATCTTGGAGTGTGGTTGGTGCTGAGAATGAGAGTCTAATTTTGCATGCTGTTGATGTGATGGATGGGTGTCCATTTTATGGTGCTGTGGGTGCTGCCTGTGCGAGTCCATTTTATGATGTTGCTGATGGGGTTCAAGCTTGTTCCGGGTCGTGTGAGACAGCACTGATTGGAGCAGGTGGGGCGGCTGCCGTGACTGATCCGTGGGGGAATCGAGGAGAGACCCTTGAGACTGAGAATGCTGCTGCTGGATTTCAGGTGTTTTCCTGGGATAAGGGATTTCAGCACGCTCCTGTGACTTCTTCTGGAGATCCATTTGAGTATGTGGAAGCTGAGAGTGGGAGGAGACGTGCTGATTGTGTGACGTGTGCTGGGGAGCAAGGGAGTGCTGAGAGTAGGGGTCACCACGACCGTAGTGGACTACGGAGCTTAGACTCTCGTGATGATGGAGGTGGGAGTGCACCTGCTCATTACTTCCTCTTCCACCACTGCTCCGGCTGCTACCCACCGACCTCTCACTCCTCTGCTGCTGCTGCTGCTGCTGTTGTTGTTGTTGTTGCTGCTGTTGCTGCTGCTGCTGTTGCTGCTGTTGCTGCTGCTGCTGTTGCTGCTGCTGTTGCTGCTGCTGTTGCTGCTGCTGTTGGTGATGGTGCTGCTGCTTCTTCAATGACATCTCCAACTGTGTGTCCAGGCCCGAGATGGAGGTTGCAGTCCCTGCCCCACTGCTGGATGTAGCGCTGTGCGTGCGGATGACGCTCTGGGGGTGGTACCTCTCCTCTGAGCTCTTACTCATGTCATAGCTCAAGCCTTTGCCCGAATCTGTGGTCGAGGGAACTGCCTCGTGTGGAGCCTGGGTTTGTTGGGATGGCTGTTGCTGAGAATGGTGGTGAGATGTCTGGGGGGCTGGACTTGCTTGGGCTTGCAACAAATGCTGAATCAAAAACTCCTCATCATCGTCAACTTCTTCTTGGGATCTCTGGGTCCCCACACCAAGCATGGAAGTGTCAGTTTTGGTTTTGGAGGAAGTGTTATGATAGGACTGAGACTGGGAGCTGGGGCCTCTGGTGTCAGGGTATCCTTGAGGGGAGGACAAAAAAGTGGGCGATAGAACAGAAGATATATATTTATTAGATCCAGGACCTCCAGGAGATTGAGTAGGACAGGAAGGAACCGGGGAGTGCAAACCAGGTCGTATGATACCAGAGTTGCCTGATGGGGAAGGGCTTGAATCAGGAATATGGTAAGAGCCACTGCCACTACCTGTACCTCCTCTGTCATTTGTCAAACTGCTTCCAGCTGCTGTAGAACCAGAACTTCCATTTCCGTTTCCATTGCTTCCACCTCCTGATGCTCCACTTCCTGATGAACCGCTTGACCGTAAAAGGGCAGGGGAGTGGCCTGTAGCACCATAACCTAGTGATGGGCTTCCGGCTCCACCCAGAGAGGATGGAAGTGATCCATAGGCAGAATCTGTGCCATAAATGTCAGCAGAGTAAGACTGGCTTCGCCCACCTAGACTGCCATAGCCCTTCCCAGCAGTACCTGAGCTCAGGTCTTGGGCTTGTGGTGAATTAAAGCCTCCATATGACTGAGTCAAGTGTGCATTGGGGGGCTGACCGGGGGAGTAGGACTGACCCTGTTGTTGTGGTGGTGTCTGGCCTGTTAGCCCAGAGGTGGGGGTCTTCACAGGTGGCACAGGGGAACCATAGCCTGACAGGCAGGATTTAGGGAGAGACTGAGGGGCTGAAGTCGAAGTAGAGGATGCTTGCGGTTGTTGAGGGGCCGGGGGAGGGGGGGCAGGTTGAGGCGGGGGCTGTTGTCTGGATGGGGCTGCGCTGGAGGTGGAGGTGGGGATTGAGTTTGAAGGATGAGCTCCAGAGGTGGCAGAGGATGATGATGAAGAGGAAGAGGTGGAGGAGGCAGAAGGAGGGGTGTGAGGAGTCCGTGATGATGATGCTGAACTGGCAGAGGAGTAGCCACTGCTGGAACTGCTTTTTGAACCTTTCCCTGCTGACGATGAAGATGAGGAGGAGGAAGAGTATGGAGGCTGTATAATAGGCCGATACTGTTCAGTGCGGGAGGAGCTTTTGTGGTCAGATGAGGGACTCTGATCACCCAGCGGGCTGCAAGAAAGGCCTGCATGTCTGTGGTGGGTGGCTATCTGCTGGTATCCTGCCCCTCCACAACTGAGGTAGTGCTGCAGGGAATGAGCAGCAGACGAGGAGAGCTGAGACTGTGAAGGTGTGGGCCTCTGGTAATGCTTGATGACACTGTCTTGCCGCGGTACGGCCCGCTCCTGAGCAGAGTTGGACTGGGACTGGGATTGTGATTGAGCCTGGGCTGAGGAGAATACTGATGCATTGTACAGCTGTGAGGACTGATCTTGAAGCTGAGATGACAGCAAGTTGAACTGGTGTGACTGCAGGTGTCTGGCAGAGGATGCCTGGGCAGACGTGGCACCCGTGGGATCTTGGCTGCCCCTGTAGGCAGCTGCAGCAGCACCCTGCGATGATAGGAGTCTGTCAAAACCCAAGCTGGACTGAGATGGGGCCTTGATGTGTAAGAGAGGATCATGAGGGGAGAGAAGACCATTGGATGTGGGGCTAAAAGTGGGAGTGTCCTGAAGGGAAAGAGAGCCAGCCGGGAAGGAACGACTAGAGAATGATGCTGGGTGCTGATAGGCTGAGAGAGCTGAGGAAGAGGGGAATGACCCAGAGCCAGGAAGGGCTCCAGAGATGAATAGTTCAGGAGGAGCGGGTGTGTGCATTGCTGTTTGAAAAAGGGAGACAAATAACAAATTACTCAAAGCATTAATCCTTATTAAATAATTACAGCATTAATTTAATTATGTATGTGAATAGTAATATCTGAGGGAAGATTTCCTCACCAGTCTGCCAGGACGGTGTGCGGAACTGAGAAAGAAGGGAAGAAGCAGAGGGTGGAGGCTGGGGTCCCCGCGACTCCAAGGCTGAAATCAGGTTCATGACGGAGGCATCAGGTGCTGAAGGGCTGGCATGATGCAGGCCAGTGTCAAAGAGCCCAGACAGACCTTTGACGAGATAAGGTAAACATTATTAATTTGCACATAAGCTTAAATAAATGAATATTAGATCCATAGAGTACAAAACAAAATATGTAAAATAATATTAATGATACAAGATTTTGTTTAGTAATGGATCACGGTTCCAATGGATAGACACAACAGAAGGTATGACATTTATCTTACCCAAACTCCGTCCAGCTGCTCCCCAAGCCCCGCCTTGTCCAGAGCTCCCTGGGTGGTGATTGGTGGCATAGCCCTGCAGAGGGTGTGGGGTGGCATAGGCTTGTCTATGAAGAAGCTCCGACTCAGGATGGGATGATCTTGAACTCCCATATACAAGACTATGAAAACATATACACATATATTGAGGAGCAGATAAATGTAATTTGTCAGCAATCAAATTAATTAAAAAATAAATATAAAAATTAAAATACAGGGATTAATATTGTTTGTCAATGTGCATAACATCCTATACATAAGAAAACAATAGAATTGTACACATAGATTATTTTAGAGTTTGTTTAAAAATATTTTGTTCATTAAATAATTTGTTGCCAGCTAAAATGGTTTACCTTCGAAAGTGCCATTGTGTACAAATTACATCATGCAAAATAATTAAGTTAATTTGCCATGACAATTATAAATTCTGATCAGTAATTTTGGTCGTAATTATTTAAATGTCATAAGACTCATCTACTACAATGTGCACGTGCATGTCATTGCTTTAGACAGATAAAATGCCTGGCTATTCATGTTAGCATTTATTTTGCTCGTAGCACAACGCAGCCCCGAAATGGAAAAAGATTGAGAACGTAGGCCTAAAAATACAATATAGGAGCATTAAGTACAAAGATTATACCCAATGAACGTCCATACTTTTTCTACGGTCTCCATTTGTTTATGCGAACAGGTCGATTTTAATTTGAGTCCAATGTTTCCGCGACCAATCAATATGTTGATGCGGCTAACAGCTGGATGCGAGTCGACGCAAATGCTAACCTGCAAACAAACACACGTAGCCCGTGGAGTTTGTTGTCACAAATGGTGTTTACATTGTTAGTTTATTGTATATGTACTACTATGTCGCCCGTAAAATCCAAAGTGTATTGTGAGCACACAGGCGCAAGGGTGCCTGGACAGGCCGCAGAACAAGACGCTAGCGCTAAAGCTAACGTGAAGCTAAACTACAAGAACCACCATGTACAGTCCATTAAATGTATTCATATTCCTCATGGCGGTGGAGTTCACAACTAGATAAATTACAATGCCTTGCCATAAATATTTATTTTCTTCCTTAATCTCAAAATGTCCCCCAAAGCATCTAAATGCCCAGATGACGCTGTAGCAAATAAGCATGAGAAATTGCCACTTTGTGTTGCGGAATTGTAAACACAATTTTGAAATGTTAGTTTTAGTCACCGTTCAAAAATGCTTGTGCAAAAAGATTTTTACAGAACGCGTGTTTGTTTTAACGGAATACTGTGCACGGGTTGAGTCTGCACTCCTCACAGTTCCCATCAATCCTGTGAATGCATCCATGGGGCTGTATGTCCAGGCCTGCAAGCAGGGAACAATAATTCCTATGGATGCTCCAGACATCCCCCCACCTCCACCATCACCACCTCCACCTCCTCCACCCGCCAGGTCTACCTAACCCACGCCTGTCAATCACATTCAATTCAGATCCCCAACCTTTCGTTCCTCCACCCCGCCCACCCCTGCTCCATTGCTGTTTAGAATATTATTACTATGCAAGTGTTTAGATGACAATGCACCGCACATTATGGCTGCCCATGCCTCCTTGAGAAACTAGAGGCGACAATTTGTTTACACAGGTCATATCGTGCTCTGCAAAGCACCACTGATGCATGCACATTGTCTGAATCCAATGCATACCTTGCTTTTGCCGACCTCTCGTAACTCCATCCTGCTCCTGCGCCCAAATCGCCAAATCCTGTTCCCGGGTAATTCCTATCCATTTATGTGTTGGAACAATCAATGCGAGCGCGAGGACGAAAGCGGCGTCGCAGAACAGATGATTACGGAAAAATGTGGCCTTTCCCGTCCTCTGTTTCAGGCTATTTTCCCCGGTTTCATAAGCAAGTCGTCAGGAGAGGAAAACAGCATATTGAAAGAGAAATGGTGGGGAGGAGGAGAAAGCTGGATGAAAAGAGGGGGGTCTACAGGGTTATAATCCAACCACCTCCGAAAAAACCCTCTCCGTATCCTTCGCCTTTCACGTTTATCATTTCCTCCAGCGCAGATATGCTCCAAAATCGTTTCGGTTCATGATGAAGATGCCGCTGATTTTAGACGAGGCGATGACAAACATTTGATTTGAACGCGTCCTCTTTCTCCGTCTCTCCTCCCCTTTCTTAAGGCTAGTTTTTGCTACACCGCTAGCGCCTAAAAAGAGCTAGAATAGACCGGCCACGTTGATATGAACCATTCCCCACAGATGAGCAAAGAAATCCCCCGTTTCTAAAATCTTTTTTCTTCGCATGCAAATGGTTCCCACCCCCTCCTCCGGTAGCAGTAGTTAGCCTTAGCAGCAGATGCTAGCTGTCAGCAACGACGCATCCAAATAACACAGCGCTGCCTTTCTTTTCTCCAACTGACGGCTCTCCTTTTGGCTTTCTTTTGCTAATCCATAAAACGACGAGTCAGGCTTACGCACACAGGGGGGGAAAGTGAACTACGCGCAAAAAGACGTTAAAAACCGATCAAAGAATTGTAAAGAAAGTAGGCCGCGTTTTTATATTTTATGCTCATTTTCCTCCGGAGACGCCATTTTTGAAGGCGGCTGGCCGCTGTCCGTCCTCCCTCTCCCCCTTTCTGTCTCAC
This sequence comes from Eucyclogobius newberryi, assembly GCF_026437365.1. Taxonomy (NCBI): domain Eukaryota; kingdom Metazoa; phylum Chordata; class Actinopteri; order Gobiiformes; family Gobiidae; genus Eucyclogobius; species Eucyclogobius newberryi. Next base: position 17,616,973 of record NW_027315835.1, read on the forward strand.
CGCAGAGACTTACTCATGTCTGCGGTGACCTCCATTCACCGGGCTCAGTCTGACAACCAGCCCAGCACGCATTTACACATTTCACCTTATTGTTTGACTAAAAGCGCATATTCTCGAGCATTTACGCTTTAAACGGCCAGATGCAGCTGGAGCGGCCATGCGCGGGCGGCACGGACAAACTAGCATGAAACATTGACTGTTACACTTGCATTATGCCAGTTTTCTCGAGATAAAATTACATTTAAAAAGGATTGTTATTTTAAAATCAATGTTAATGTAACTGCAAATTACAAATTCCTCTCATTAGGCCCTTGCAAATGCCTTGCCCCGGACACCTTATTGCTCCAAGTATAAACCAATATTACAATAGATGATCCTTGGTATAAACATAGCAAGTCAGACCCATCCTTTCGCTGGGTTTAATGTTTTAACTGTTAGATTTCTCATGTACTATATTTCGACACCAGCAGATGGCACAGCTGCCATGTATGAGTATTAAAATAATTGAGATTATTGGACCATAGCCCTGAGATGCCTTCTTTTTGTAGCCTCATTTAGGAGCTCAGGTGAAACATAAGACTATTTCCACTTTCTACCCTAGAGACTATAAAGCATTATTTAATGCTAAACGATGACCTGTGCTTATTTGTCTATTTGTGTTTAATTGATGTCTATAACCAAGGACCCCCCTAGTGGTAAAATGTATGTGTGGAGATAGGTTACTGTACAGTTAATATGGCTTACAGTTTGTATTACATAGTTGTAATTGTTGGGCTTCTCGGCTGTCCTTGTGATATGGTTTATAACATTCACACATTCTATAATTGATGATGTCCTAATTTCAGATGGGGCAGAGGCTTATGGGAGATTCAGAAATAATAATACAAAACATTTTTCAAAGTTGAACCATAATTTGTGGACATAATACAACAAATTTGCAATAGACCAATCTTGTGGAACAAAATGGTTGAAAACTGAAAACAGTTGTGCCTGTGAGTTTTAATAGGCTACCATAGTGGAAAAAAGTGTTTCACCTTATTAATATTTGCCGTAAGAGCAGATATTGACATTTATGTCAATTTGTTTCATTGTACGATAGACCCAGTATTAGAGAGATATTAACCACAAATTGGTAACGTTAATTCCTAATGTATAATTCTACAATAATTCTGACCTGTCCTCCAGCTCAGTTTAATAGGTATGCTAGAATGTGGTGATGCCACATGAAGACATATAGCAAATGTTACACCAAAGCCGACCAATTTAAGAAACACTTAAGCTTAAATTTCCCAATTGAGTGTCTTCAGGGAAATACACTCAGCCAGCCCGCCTGTGGAGTTCATTTAAAGTTTCATTAGAGGCTTTTGTAATGTAAAAGGTTGCCTGAAAAGATAGGCATCTGCATAACCACACAATAAAAAACAAAGAAATAACCAAGTGAGTGTAGTCTATCAACTTAAGTGCAATCGAGTGACCACAAAATGACCAAAGACCCCTTGAGAAGAAGAACAAAAGTGTCATTTTACAATTAATCTCTGTTGGTGAAATAATCCTTGGCTCTTTGACGGCGATCATGGGTTGTCAAGCCTCCCCCTCCCTCTGCCTCCTTCCCTATGTCTTTCACTGTTGGTCCGTCTCAAAGCTGCAACATAGCACTTTTGAATCACGCACCTCCTGGAACTCCATCTCTTCTGTCAAAATGCCAGACTCAGTGGAAGCAGCGCCGGCATCGTGCCAGGTCATTAAGGAGAATGTTGACAAATGGTGAGTCAGACAGAAGTTCATCTCACTTCATTAATATGCCAGAAGTTATTCAAATAATCTACAAACCCAGAGCCATTGTTATATTTCTGCAAAATTCTCCTCCGGATGCTGCACATGAGTGTTTGAATATAAAGGTTGTCAATAATACATCAATAAGTGTCCACACTGTAAACACCATGTGACAAAATACCTAAAAAAATAAGTGTCTATATATAGCTCTGTGTTTTAAATAGTAACATGTTAGACTTGCCTTGGTTCATGTTGCATGCTCGCAGAGTGCAGCATAGTGTATATCATAGAGATGAGAGAACGTGGGTTAGTTTTTCTCAACATATCTTAAAGCAACCACAATTCTTTATACTGTAATCCCTTTGGCATGTCACATAACCAAATTAGATTAAGTCCATTGTCACAAATGTTGTAGACCTGAAAGACTATATTATTTTCCAGTGTCACAGAGAAGGGAGAGCAGCCTTGTAAAGACCTCATAGATGCTTTCCAGGCCTGTATCAAAACCCTGTCTGAAGGATCATAATATGGATCGCAAAATGTAAGTCATCTACATTTCAAATTTAACCAACAACATTGTTTTGTGTGTGTGTGTGTGTGTGTGTGTGCGCGTGTGCGTGTGCGTGTGTGTGTGGTTAGTCTATCCATTTTCAGCATCCCCATCAAGCAGCGCATAAACTTTAAAATACTCCTCCTCACCTTCAAAGCTCTTCACCACCTTGCCCCCCCCTACCTGTCTGACCTCCTCATCCCCCACCGCCCCACCCGAGCTCTCCGATCCTCCTCCTCTCTCACCCTGACTGCACCAACATCCCGACTCAAAACTTTTGGCGACAGAGCGTTCTCCCGAACAGCACCCCGACTCTGGAACTCCCTCCCCCAACCTGTCCGCCACTCTCCCTCACTCACAACATTCAAATCCCGCCTAAAAACATACCTCTTCACCCAAGCCTATGACCTCCCCTACCCCTAGCCTCCTCTACCCCATTGCCTACACTTCTACCCCCTGTTACATCCCCATCTTTTTCTCTCTACTTCTTCTGTCTTGTTCATTTTATCTGTATATTAATGTGTTCTGTACGTGTTGTCCCCCCCTGTCTGTAAATACCCCCCCCCTTTTTTATTATGTTCAGCGTCTTTGGTTCACTGAAAAGCGCTATATACATAAAAGTTATTATTATTATTCATATTGCTTTACAAATAATCTATTATTAGTGTGTTTTACAGTTTTTTGTTTTGTTTTACAGATCCAAAAGACTCCAAAGTACCTGGTTTCAGCATTTTGCTGGTATGCTAATTAAGGAGCATTTTTTAAGATGTGTAAATCATTTCTAATCAAACAATGTTTTATAATAGAAAAAAAATGCTTCTTTTCTTATTTGAACTTCTGTATATTGTAACGTTTTTCTCCGATAGGTCGTCAGCCTGTTAAATCTAGACAGGTTTGTAGTGGACACTCTTAATGGAGTTAAAGCAAAGCTTGTTAATCTTTGCCTAATCTGTGTATAAGCCTATTGGTCACCTTCAGTCTGCACTGAGGACAAAAAGCACAAAGACAAACATTTTTACCAGAATTTTAACAGAAATAAATCACATTTGAGCAACATTTATCTTCATAGTTTTGGCTTTTTGTTTGGATGAGGGGTCTGTGAGCTTCTGTTTCGGTGCATGGTTGAAGACAGATAAATACAGACTTTGGGGAATTATCCACGCACAATACATTTCAAACTCAAAGCTCAAGTAGGTTTGTATGTTACCGACTACAATTCAGGTAGGTTATCCATAGGCCTAGATCTTTCTACCACATGACACTGTGACTGTGGTTGGCTACAACATATTTTCTTGGTGTAGACATAATGGACATTGTGCGTCTCCGTAGATTTCCGTCTCTTCTGAGCCAGCTCGAACTGTCTTTCTCTGTCTTAAAGACGCAATGGACGATTTTTCGGCGATTTGAGAACTCAGGCGTAAGTGCGCATGCGGACTGATACAACACAAACGTGCGTTTGTTTATTGGCGCGACGGATCACATCGCATCTCTCGTCTCCCATAGATTTCCGTCTCTTCTGAGCCAGCTCGAACTGTCTTTCTCTGTCTTAAAGACGCAATGGACGATTTTTCGGCGATTTGAGAACTCAGGCGTAAGTGCGCATGCGGACTGATACAACACAAACGTGCGTTTGTTTATTGGCGCGACGGATCGCATCGCATCTCTCGTCTCCCATAGATTTCCGTCTCTTCTGAGCCAGCTCGAACTGTCTTTCTCTGTCTTAAAGACGCAATGGACGATTTTTCGGCGATTTGAGAACTCAGGCGTAAGTGCGCATGCGGACTGATACAACACAAACGTGCGTTTGTTTATTGGCGCGACGGATCGCATCGCATCTCTCGTCTCCCATAGATTTCCGTCTCTTCTGAGCCAGCTCGAACTGTCTTTCTCTGTCTTATTTTTGTCCCGTACACTGAGGGAACTATATTATGATAGATCCATGCGCTTGGACACGCGGAAACATGCTGCTCTCATGGGGACGAGCTGCAGTGGGTGGGGTGGGTTAGCTTAGCGTACCTAAAGACAGTTTTAAGGAGCCTCATTTCCAACTTTCCGGTTGTTATAGTTCAGGATCAAACACAAAGCTTTGAGTGCTGTCCGGTGTCACGATCTGAGAGAAGAGGTTTTATTACTCAGTCCTCCAATGTATTAAAGCGCCCCCTACAGATTGAACATTGAACTAAAATGCAGTTCAGATAAATATATTTTGAATTTTGCCAAAAAAATATAAAATGTTATCACAGAATAGCACATTTTTTAGATTTATAATTTCACTTCCTGTTTGTAGTTGATGACATCACACATGGAAATTACCCAGAAAACACAGGGCAAAAATCATCTAATGTCACTTTTTTTTAAATTTGACAAATAAAAATATATGAGAGCGACTTTATTTTGTTTAATTAATGTTTAAAGAGTTAAAAAAGAAAATAGTTGTTTTTTTGTGTAAATTCTGCATAAACTTGGAAATGACTGGAATGAGTGTCCCTGGTGTGACGTCACTTCCTGTCATGTTCTACAGATTGTTCCACCTTTTCCCCACAAATACCTGCTCGATTGGTGTAAAACTATCATTTACATAATGTATAACAGGTATAAATACACCAAATAAAGTCAAAATTAGAACATCGGCATAGGCAGCCAAGTCCAGCTTTATCTGGTTAAAACAAAGCAAAAATCTCACATTCTCTGGCCTGTTGCAACTAATCGATTAATCAAAAGAATAATGGTAAAATAAACGTTGGTTGCAGGTTTCCGATCCCTCAGGACAGAACAGTGAAAGTTTTATTTCCTTGAAGCGTAACTATGACCCAGGCCTAACTCACTATTTTATATATATTTACTGTGATAAAAAACAAGTTCAAAGGTTGCATTGTAAACTCGCCCGACGAATAAACATTTGAGAGAAGACGACAAACAGATTTTTGAATTAAGTTCAGATTTCAAAGGTCTAAACTACAGCGTCACCAAAGTAAATGTATCTAAGAACAGATGTTACGAATGTTTAAATCAAGAAATGCACTGCAATTTGAAAAACAATAAAAAAGACGGGTAAAATATGTGAATCTTTAGTGGCAGCACGGACAAACAAAAATAACAACTTTTATTTTCTTGCTTTGTGGAAGGCCTGCTGCAGTAGAGTGTTCTCCATCTTCAGCACTCTCAGCTCCTTCTCCAGATGCTTCTCTCGCTCTCGGCCTTTCTGAAACGTCACAGAAACAATCTACAAAACCAGCTCTGAACTTCACCTGTTCCTAAACCAGGTCCAAACCAGGTCTAAACCAGGACTAAACCAGGTCTAAACCAGGTCTAAACCAGGACTAAACCAGGTCTAAACTAGGTCTAATCCAGGTATAAACAAGATCTAAACCAGGACTAAACCAGGTCTAAACCAGGACTATACCAGGTCTAAACCAGGTCTAAACCAGGTCTAAACCAGGTCTAAACCAGGACTAAACCAGGTCTAAACCAGGTCTAAACCAGGTCCAAACCCGGTCTAAACCAGGACTAAACCAGGTCCAACCAGGTCCAAACCAGGACTAAACCAGGACTAAACCAGGTCTAAACCAAGTCTAAACCCGGACTATACCAGGTCTAAACTACGTCTAAATAAGGTCTAAACCAGGTCCAAACCAGGACTAAACCAGGTCTAAACCAGGTCTAAACCAGGACCTGAACCAGGAATAAACCAGGTCTAAACCAGGTCTAAGCCAGGACTATACCAGGACCTAAACCAGGTCTAAACTAGGACTAAACCAAGACTAAACCACAACTAAACCAGGACTAAACCAGGACTAAACCAGGTCTAAACTAGGTCTAAACCAGGTCTAAACCAGGACTTACTTTAAACAGAAAAAGTTTCCATTAAACTTGTGTAAATGACTTTTATTTTGCAACTGTAAATATTTTATTCTTCCCCAAACATCTGATCAACACATGATCAATTGAACAAATATTCCTAAACACTTAACCACAACAAAGACTTAAAGCGGCTTGAATGAAACAGAAGGAAACATTTAAAGACAAAAGTGTGTGTCGTCCTCCAGGCCATGACTCCAGACTTCTACGAGAGGATTGTGAGTTCAGATCTTCATTTAGAAACCTTTGAATGCTTTGATTTGTTACGACAAACACATTTGTGTGCATTTGTTCAGATCATCATGAGGCCCAGTGTCAAGTTGTCCGTGTCGTTGGGAGCGTGAGTACAAATACACCCCATCAACTGGAATATTCTGTGTCCTTTAACTCTCATCTGGACTTTTCAAACTTAAACTAATGTCAAGAGCAAATATAAAGCCGAGACTTGAACCCAAAACCCTCTTACAGGAGGTCACCATGAAGATAAGATTAGATAAAATATTCCTTTATTGTCCACACATGGGGAAATCTCGTTGTTGCAACGCAGGTAGATACAGAGGAAAAGAACAGATAACTTATAGGAAGTTTAAAAAACACTCTTAATAGAAGAACTCTTATAAACAAAAACTCCTATAGACAAAACCCCTAATTTCTTAATAAGGAATGAAGGGGAAAAAATAAAGATAAAATAAAATGAAATAAAAAACAGTTAGCGTAAGACAAAATAATAATAATGGTAAAATAAACACTCTATTTACATCAGTTATATGCACATGAATGTTACATTATTGCGTGTGATTGTAATTGCACATGAATATGACGGTATTGCAAATAATTAGGTCGGTACTTCACATGGTTAAGTCAGTACTGCTCGTGTTCAGGGCTAGCAGTGTTTGTTATAAAGTCTGACAGCAGCAGGAAGACCTGCAAAACCTCTCCTTCACACAGCGAGGGTGGATCACTGAAGCTGCTCTCCAGAGCGGACAGTGTCCTGCAGGGGGTAAGACTCATGAAGTGAAGTCCAGAATCCACTCTGTCAGGTCGTACTCCACACCAGCCGTCTCCAGTTTGTCCCTCAGGAGCAGCAGCTGGATGGTGTTGAAGGCGCTGGAGAGATCAAAGAACAGGATCCTCACAGAGCTGCCAGGCTTCTCCAGGTGAGAGAGAGAGCGGTGCAGCAGGGAGATGACAGCGTCCTCCACTCCAATGCCAGGCCGGTATGCAAACTGCAGCGGGTCCATGGCTGAGCTCACGGTGGAGCGGAAGTGGTCCAGGACCAGCCGCTCCAGTGTCTTCATCAGGTGGGACGTGAGAGCCACCGGCCTGAAGCTGTTGAGGTCTTTGGCGCGCGGTGTCTTGGGCACAGGTACCAGACAGGAGGTCTTCCAGACCTGTGGTACCACCCTCAGCTTCAGGCTCATGTTGAAGACATGCTCCATAACACTGATGCCGTCAGGTCCTGCTGCCTTCCTCACTTTAATCCTCTTCAGCTCTCTCCTCACCTGTGCTGCTGGGACAGTCAGTGGATGGCAGGGGGACTGTGTGCTGTCCAGGTGGAGTGGGGAGTGGGGATGGGTGAGTCCAGGTGGAGTGGGGAGCTGATGGGCCGGGGTGGAGGTGTGAAGAGGAAAGGATGCAGGCCATTGTCCAGCTGTGGAAGAGGGAGCATGCAGCTCTGCAGGGGGAGGGGTGGGCGATTGATCAAATCTCAGGAAGTGAGAATTTAGCTCATTCACCCACTGTAGGTCCCCCTCTGTCTGGGCAGGGGGGCTTTTGAAGCCCGAGATGGTTTTCAGGCTCCTCCACACTCCCTGAATGTTCTTCTGCTGCAGCTGCTCCTCCATCTTTCTCTTGTTGCCGGCTTCCGCCTGCCTAATCTTCCTCCTCAGCTCCTTTTGCACAGTTCTCAGCTCCTCCTTGTTCGCTGACCTGAAGGCTCTCTTCAGCAGAGCCTTCAGTTCACGGTTAATCCACGGCTTGTTGTTTGGAAAACACTGCACTGTCTGGGTGGGAACAGTGTTTTCAAAACAGAAGTTTATGTAGTCCGTGATGCACTCTGTGGTGGTGTTGATGTCCTCCCCATGTGGGTCATAAAGCTCAGTCCAGACAGTGGTGCTGAAGCAGTCAGAGCCTCAGAGCCTCAGAGCCTCGCTCTCAGCAGACCACCTCCTCACCACACGGGGCACCACAGGCTGCCTGCGCATGATGGGTTCATACACAGGCCTCAGATTTACAAGGTTGTGGTCCGAGCTGCCCAGGGGAGGGAGGGAGGAGGAATAAGCCTCCTTGGTGTTGGCAAAAAACAAGTCTAATGTTCTATTGTCTCTGGTGGGACAGGTAAAATACGTTGTATGTTGGCAGAACAGAAGACGGAGTAGTGTGGTTAAAGTCACCAGAGACAAGGAAGAGCACCTGTGGTTGCTGTGTTTGCAACCTGCTAGTGCAGGGGAGCAATGCTTCACAAGCATTATCAGCATGCACAGACTGCGATCAAAATCACATGTGAGAACTCCCGGGGCAGATAATATGGCCTCATGCCAATAGCCAACAGTTCAATGTCTTTGTTACACAACTGCTCCTTCACCGTGCAATGTCCAGGCTTGCACCATTTTGTGTTTACATACACAGCAAGCCCACCCCCTCTCTTCTTACCGCACTCTCTCGTTCTGTCCGCCCGTAGCAGATGAAAATTTCCCAAACCGACAATAGAGTCCGGCATTTCTGCTGTTAACCAGGTCTTTGTGAAAAGCAAGACGCTGCTGTCCCTATAAATCCTCTGGGACCGCACGAGGCTCACTAGTTCCGTTGTTTTATTTTGGAGGGATCTCACGTTACCCATGACGACGGCGGGAACTGGAGGCTTGTGGCGCCCACGCTTTTCCCGGAGTTTTCTCCCCGCAAAATCCGGACAGTTTCTTGTTGAATAATGTTAATGATTGAATGCACTGCATTGTATTTCTTTTTATATGAACTCTGTAAAGGAACAAAGAACACTTTACATCATCCTATCTACAACACTAGCAATGTATAAATAAATTATGCTTCAAATTGAACAAACTTGTCCTCTGATTGATATACGAACCTGTGTCCTCCTTGTATACTGAGGTGAATAGCCTTTTACAAGTAGAGGCCTTACCCTTGCATGCTACACACAGGAGAGCCTGCTGTGCTGTGAATATTTGGACTTGTGGGGTGGAACTTACAACAAAGTTACATTTGAGTGCTGGCACTATTGCCACAATAAAGAAGACGATGGAGCGCAAGAGCTGTACATACACCGTCTCCACGCTGAGACTATGTCACGGGGTGGGCGGGGGACACACATTCTCGCCGAGACTACGTCACGGGTTGGGCGGGGGAGCCAGATCGCTCTTCGCAAGGGTGGGGGGCGAATCTCAAACCAAGCCGTGTGCATTTCCGGGTTTGTGAGAGGGGTCCAAGGTATGGGTGATATTTCATAACTATTATGTTATGGGTGTTGCACAACACTTATTATTATCAAATATACCCTTAGGGTAGACTACGAAACAGGAAAAATAGCATGATATGGGATCTTTGATAAGCAATGCCGTTTGAATATGTCCAACCATTGTGCACAGGGCGAAATAGGCAGATGGTAACAGGTTGAATAGCAGATTTTCTCTCTCTTTTTTATATTGCACATTTGTATATGATAAACAATATTAGACGATTAATGAAAGCCTACATTGTGTTTCTATAGCCTAATTATGGTAAAAAAAAACTGTACTAAACAAACATAATACTAAATTATACAATGATTTAGATAGATAGATCTTTGTTTTTTGTCGAATATAAAAGTAGCTTGTTTGCCGAAAATGTGTGGGCACCCCTGGCCTATATAAATTGGGCTTCTGGGTAATTAGAGGTGTGATTAAAGAGTGGAGGGGTGGTTGCTGGAGGAGTAAGAGGTTGAGACGTGGTCCAGCTCCCGAACCCCTGTTGACGATTAACATCTCCAACAACACTTAAACTTAATAAAAACAAAGCAAACTAAATGTTTAAATGTTGTAAATTCTTCATGGTATTTTCTCCAAACATGAAAACGCCTCAAATTGAATTCAGTTTAACAAACGTATTTATTTATTATCTTCTCATGATCAAACATAATCAGTCCTTTTTTACTCATCAGAAATGTGCAAAACCTGGAAATGTTTTGTGAGTCAAATCCAACACAGAAACATCATCAATAATTATGATATTTGTAGCAGCTTGTTTAGTGCTTTGAGTGTCATTCTGCACATCAGGACACACCTATAAAACATAAAGAAGGATTATATTATGGCTAATATTTGTGCCGCTCTTCAGGTGGTTGACTTTATCAGGGCTGCCCACACTATGGCCCTCAGGCTTCTGCTAAAGTGGCCCAAATAGCCCAAAGTAGAACTGCTCTAAGAACACAAACAACAAATATTTTGATGTGACAAAGATCTAAAATGAGTGTTGTCATTAAATGTGTGGCAGCACATCAGATTCATGTCAAATGATAAACTAAAATTTAAATTATTCTGTTCTTTCTTCTCACGTTGTCTGATTTAACCCTGGACCCCAGATTTAAATGTGACATAAAACATTGTTGAGCGTTTGAGACGCATCTGTCCTGCTCTAAACCTGACCAGAGTCCAGTTCAAGACCTGGACCTCAGCCCAGATCCCGGCCCAGATCCGGTCCTCACCTGGTTCCTCTGCAGCTCCAGGCTCAGTGCAGACGGTTTCTTCCTGTGCTGCACCTCCAGCTCCGACTGCAGCTGAGAGTCTTTGAGCTGGTCTCACTCCTGCTCCACCTGACGACCAATCAGAGAGCAGAGTTTAGACCACGGCCAATCAGAGGCGAGGGTCGGCTGGAGCAGAGGATGTACTTTGTGGAAGGCCTGCTGCAGTAGAGTGTTCTCCATCTTCAGCGCTCTCAGCTCCTTCTCCAGATGCTTCTCTCGCTCTCGGCCTTTCTGAAACGTCACAGAAACGACCTACAACTTCACCCGTTCCTAAACCAGGTCTAAACCAGGACTAAACCATGTCCAAACCAGGTCCAAACCAGGTCTAAACCAGGTCTAAACCAGGACTAAACCAGGTCTAAACCAGGACTAAACCATGTCCAAACCAGGTCCAAACCAGGTCTAAACCAGGTCTAAACCAGGACTAAACCAGGTCTAAACCAGGTATAAACCAGGTCTAAACCAGGTCTAAACCAGGTATAAACCAGGTCTAAACCAGGACTAAACCAGGTCTAAACCAGGACTAAACCATGTCCAAACCAAGTCCAAACCAGGTCTAAACCAGGTCTAAACCAGGACTAAACCAGGTCTAAACCAGGTCTAAACCAGGACTAAACCAGGTCTAAACCAGGTATAAACCAGGTCTAAACCAGGTCTAGGAACGAGCAGGTGCATAAGTAAACTTAATTGTGTAATTCCCTCTGCCGCCAATAGATGAAGCCAAAGCTCAGTTACTCCCAAGGCTGTGGCAAAGTTAGATTGTGTTTCTTATTTGTTCTAAAACATGAAATGCTGAACTAAAGCTGCTCAAGAGTATGTTTAAAGCCAATAACAACACAAATAATGCATATTGTGAGTTTGGATTCAAACGCAGGGCCAGTCACTTTTGTGTAACTAATTCAACCTTAGATCGTGTCGTATTGTCGTCGAGAACAAAAACCTGGACTTTGTTTTTCGTTTTTGTGTAAAATACGTCAAAATGAATAAGAATGGCTTTGGTAACGATGTTGTTTGTGTCGCACTTCACTGCACGGGCCTCATAAACCACAGAACGCCACACACAGCAGTTGCTATTGAAGTGACGTACGACAGGTTTTAACATGTTCTAATTCTGACTTTATTCTGTGTATTTGTACCTGTTGTACATATAAATGATAGTTTTACACCAATCAAGCAGGTATTTGTGGAGAAAACGTTGAAAAATCTGTAGAAATTGACAGGAAGTGACGTCACACCAGGTACAATCATTCCAGACAAAGTTTATGCAGAATTTATACAAAGAAACACATTTTTTGACTCTCTGAACATAAATTTAACAAAAATAAAGTCGCTCTTATATATTTTTATTTTTCAAATTATTTTTTTTTTACATTAGATGGGTTTTGGCCCAGTGTTTGCTGGGTAATTTCCTAGTGTGATGTCATCAATTACAAACAGGAAATGAAATTATAAACCTAAACAATGAGCTTTTCGGTGATGAGATTTTTATAATTTTTAGCTAAATTTTGAATATATCTTTATCTTTATCTTAACTGCATTTTAGTTCAATAAGTCGTCCGGCCTGTGGGGGGCGCTTTAATCCATTCTGAATGTTAGTCAATGACATTTTGTCCTGTAAAAGCTCAAAACACAAGTAAAATGTGACAGGGTCTAACAATATATGTAAAAGTCAACAACAACAACCGGAGGTCAAAAAACAGAAAATCAAGTAGAAAACCAGATAAACAACAGGAACACTGCAGTTACGCTCACATTCATCACTGACACAGACTTTGTGTTTTCAATCTTTGCACAACGGAACCACAATATAAAATTGCTTGAATAGGCTAGTGTGACTGTAGTGAGATTAGAGGTAAACCTGCAGAGAGCCTACAGTTTCACTCTTTAAATTACTAAAAATACACATATTTTCTAACCGGACTCCTGTGACCGTGAGAGGCCACACCACGGGCCACACCACGGGCCACACCACGGGCCACACACGGGCCACACTCACTCCCACATGGGACTAGCAGAGGCACAGGGGCCCCAGAGTGCGGCCTGTGCAGGTGAACGCAGCGACAGGCGCATTCAGAGAACGAGAGCCAAGAGGAAGCGAGAGAGGGCGGGGCAGGAGAGAGGATGGAGAGGGACCCGGATGCTGATGCGAGAGAGGCGAAGGAAGAGCGGAGAGAAAATATCGATTTACGGCAAAGATTCAGAGGGGGGATCGTCATGCAGCGGGCCCGGACACTGCATAAACTGAAATAATTACTAAGGACAAAACGAGGTCGGGAGTAGCCTGCCGTAATCTGTGGATATTTGTGTTTCGTCCCGGTGATGGGGAGGACACTCCAGAGGCAGAAGATGCTGTGATCCGCTTCTTCTTGAGGGAGAGACGGGGAGAGTCAGGGAGGGGGGGGGCGCCAGGCTACGTTAAAGATGCTTGTTTTGCAAAGAAAAAGCCGTTCACCTCGAAATAATGTGACAATGTGGCGGCAGAGCTACAAAACGTATCGTTGGTCGATGTCCAGAAACTTGTGGAATTGTGAGTTATTTTGACAGGCGGTGCTGGTCAAGGCGTCGAAGCTAAAGCTAGCCTCACAGCTCTAGGTGAGCTCAGGCTAATATAACATGTTTTAAACCTCAGATACAACGTGCTTAGACGATTTCACTAACGCATTTACGTATATGTGTTTGAAAGGGACGTCATTCTCGCTTCTAATGTGAATGAATGCTTGTTTGGGGGCATTGTAATGTTATCAGGCCTATGTAAATATATTGTAGGTAGGTAGGCACAGAATAAACAAGCTTAATCAAACTCATTAGGTTGGCTAAATTGTGGTTATTATCTACTTGTTAGACGTTTAGAGCAGTGAAACAGAATGTTGGTCAGCTAAGGTTAGGCCTCATGCAGGAATTCTCTGGTGAACTATCGAAATATGTAAAAAGAGAATGTCAGAGCTGTAGTGCCAATGAAATAATTTGTTGTAAAAGATTGTCCTTCACAATAATATTTTGGCCATCCATGATCAAAGCTGCATTTGCAATAACTACAGTGCTGTAGTAGTCCTGGTAGTCGACCAACAGCATCCTTTATAAGCATTATGAGTAAGGAACTGTCTCTAAGTCAGTCCGCTCAATATGTTGGGCCCTATCGACTGGAGAAAACACTGGGAAAGGGGCAGACAGGTAAGAGAACCTTTTACTATTGTTGTCCAAGAATTTTAGTTTACAGATTACATCTCTTATGCATCTCTTTTTAGGCCTTGTCAAGCTGGGGGTCCACTGTATTACGGGTCAGAAAGTAGCCATTAAAATAGTCAACAGAGAAAAACTCTCAGAGTCAGTACTTATGAAGGTATGAAACAACTTGTCACTTCCAACACTGATTAACTGGGATTCTTCTTCACTTCCTGCTTCCTAACAATTCTAATGTCTCTGCTTTTGCATCTTTCTTCTGTCTTCTTCTTTGATCAGGTGGAGAGGGAGATTGCCATTTTAAAACTGATTGAGCATCCGCATGTGTTAAAGCTGCATGATGTTTATGAAAATAACAAATACCTGTGAGTTCCCTTTCTCTTCTAAACAAGTAATGTTACATCCTGCTTTTGCCTTTTTGAATCACCTCATTTTGCCTCAAACTGTATTAATTTACACATGCGTTCAAAATTCTAGTACCAGATGCTGATTTTCCATAATGCATATATATGCATACATTCAGTCAAAACCTATTTTTAAATTAAACACATGTAAAGAAGGCAGTTTACAATTGCTAATTGCCAGTAGGATATGATGAAGTGTACAAAACATTTTTGAGATTTAGTTTTTTTGGCTGTATTGTCCGGCCCTACCATTATTTTACTAGCATCATTCATTGTTTTATGGATCACCACATCATCAAAGTTGATTCTGAGTAAATAGTAAAGTAATAGTTTTTCTGTATTTGTAGGTACTTGGTATTGGAGCATGTGTCTGGTGGAGAGTTGTTTGACTATCTTGTTAAAAAGGGCCGACTGACTCCAAAAGAGGCACGAAAGTTCTTCAGGCAGATCATTTCTGCTTTGGATTTCTGCCACAGTCACTCCATTTGGTTGGTTTTGTAAATATATAGAAAAACCTAAATAGTACTCATTATTCTTATTAATGTCTATTTTTGATTTTTTCTGTCCAGTCACAGAGACTTGAAGCCTGAAAACCTGCTCCTGGATGAGAAAAACAACATCAGGATTGCAGACTTTGGCATGGCCTCGCTTCAGGTGGGAGACAGTCTGCTGGAAACCAGTTGTGGGTGAGTAGCACACAATCTAGTATAAAGAGAATTGTTTGCATTCAACTTCTTTGCTTTAAATATTAATGCACTGCTTGATTTCCCACTTAGATCACCTCATTATGCCTGCCCTGAAGTTATTCGGGTATGTTGAATTTTTTTTAAAGCTGCAATGTCAACGTAGGTGCTTGTTTTTAATTAGCTTTAACTGTTTTGGACAGGGTGAAAAATATGATGGTCGAAGAGCAGATGTGTGGAGCTGCGGAGTCATCCTTTTTGCTCTTCTAGTGGTAAGGCACACTTTTTCATCAATCAATTATAGTAATTAGTTTGCTCTTTTGTAGATTTGTTTGATTTTTCTTAAACTTTTTAAGGGCGCCTTGCCGTTTGACCATGACAATTTACGCCAACTGCTGGAGAAGGTGAAGAGCGGGGTGTTCCACATGCCACACTTTATTCCTCCAGACTGCCAGTCGCTGCTCAAGGGCATGATCGAGGTCAACCCTGAAAAAAGGCTCACGGTAGGACTCTCCTGTGTCTCCTTTGTGTCAGTAGAGAATAAAAGATCTTTGAACTTACTGGAGAAATACTAATCATTTCAATAAAGTCATGTTTTAGGCTTGTTGGAATATGTATTTGTAAAGATTTTGTTCTCTCTTATAGCTTGAGTGCATTCAGAAACATCCTTGGTATCAGTAAGTGCATTTTTTTGCTATAAATTTTAACTTCACCATTCCATTTTCTGTTACTGACCAAAGTACTGCCCATGCATTTTCACAGGGGCAGTCGTAGTGAGCCCTGTCCTGAGCAGCCCCCTCCCAGACGAGTGTGTGTCAGACGAATCCTGTCCCTGACTGAGCTGGACCCAGATGTGTTGGACAGTATGCATTCACTGGGCTGCTTCAGAGACAGAGCCAAGCTCACCCGGGACCTGCAATGTGAAGAGTAAGAAATCCAATGTCCTTTTACTTTAAATAAATAGTGATTCTTTCATTACACACACACACACACACAAGCTAAATATTTGCAATACTAAATGGTACTTAATATTTTGTTGTTGTAATTGAGCCTTTATTTGTCCCACAATGGGGGAATTGTGGCAAGATAAACTATTATTCAATATGTATGTGTAAAGAGTGGTGTTTATGTCTTTTTATATATATTTTTGATTTTCAGAGAAAACCAGGAGAAACTTATTTACTACCTACTGCTGGACAGAAAGGAGCGGTACCCTAGCTACGAGGATGAGGATTTGCCCCCACGCAATGACATAGGTCAGTCTGTAGGGGGCAGAAGCAATTCAAGTAAGACCTTTTAATCCTGTTGAAAGTAGTGTTGAAAACAGAAAGGTATATAAAACATATTATTGTCATTATTTTATTTGTTTGTTGAAATAAGCAAACATCTTATTTGATCATTTTAAATAATTTGTATAGTACATACATATAGTACATTAAAATATACATTTAAAATAAGATAAAAATAAAGAACTGATGCACTTTGCTATTCGACAAAGGAGAACACAGTTTTACTTTTGTAGTTTATGCTACATTATCACAAGACAGATGGCACAGTGAAAAAACCCACGATAATGTATTTTGAAGTTGCAAAGTAGAAAATAAACCAAAAGTGGCAAAGTGTTGGAAAGAAGACGGAGTATTCACTTTATATGTAGTTCTTACAATGTACCCAGTTCAAGTCAGCTCCATCAGTTGTACAATTGTACTTGCACGTGTTAATGCCAAGTCGGTGTTCTTATGTTTCTTAGCAGACCCCCCTCGGAAGCGAGTTGACTCTCCAATGTTGACACGTCATGGACGCTGTCGCCCTGAGAGGAAAAGTCTGGAGGTCCTGAGTGTGACTGAACAGGGGTCTCCCACCCCTCCTCGCAGGGCTTTGGACACAGCAGCCCACAGCCAGAGGTACTGTATACATTACACACTATATACACAGATCATGTAGATTTTGAACACTAGATGTTTCCTTTTCAAATTCTTTAGGTCTCGTTCAGTCAGTGGAGCATCAACTGGTCTCTCCTCAAGTCCTCTGAGCAGCCCTCGGGTAAGGGCTTCACTTGCCACTTACAACTTTGCATATTTTATTTGTCATGTATTTCTCTTGAACATTTTTTGTATTATAGCATGTTAAATGCCCTTGTATATTTATTTATTATTTAGTACTATATATTGTACATATATTACTGTATGCTAAATAATACATACTTTGCTATCAAATTAAATCACTTTCACTGTATCACAGCCACATTCCTGTCCATGCACTTGCTGTGCCTCCACACAAACTATAGTCTCAAATGCTACGCTGCAGGCCCTGTCCTGTGCACATTCACACTTCTCACAGTTCATAAAATGCACTCGATTCATGGAGCATGATATTCATTTCCATCCTTCTTTCTCCATCTTCTATTTCCTCTTTTACTTTTCATTTCTTCACCCCACCCACTCTCCAAACCCATCCCAGTCCTATCAGAGCCCTGTGTTCACTTTCAGCCAATCAGATGTCACTTCAGCCTCCACCTCCCCACACAAAAAGGAGGCCAAACAGGGGAGCACCACCACTCCACGGCTGGCACGCGCTCATGAAAAGCCTAAAGCTCCCCAGACTCCAAAGACACAAACCTTACCCAGCAAAGGACCCACTGAGCGCTCGCATCTGCAACCCATCAAATCCTTGCCCCTGCACAACCCATCCTCCCCGTCTCCCCTCCTCTCACCCATTCCTCGCTTCTTCTTCCCGTCCTCCTCTGTCCTAAAATCTGTGACAAAGAGCTTCTACCCAAACTGTGCCCACTCTGTGTCGCAGGTGACGCCTCAGGGCTCGCCACTGCCCACACCGCTGGGCACCCCTGTCCACCACCCTCACCACCCTTCCTCCACCCCGCCCTCCTCTTCCTCGTCCTCATCCTCTTCGCGGGCCGATGGAGGGGTAGGCGTGGGTTCACTGTCACTCACTCCCCCGTCTAGTCCGGGGGGAGGGAGCGGCATGGCGGCTAGTAGCTCCGCCCACTGGAGAACTCGCCTCAACTCTTTTAAGAACAACCTCCTCGGGTCCCCGCGCTTTCATCGCCGCAAACTGCAAGGTGAGTACAGATATATTGCCACATTTCAGTTAGAATTCTTAGGTTATGAAGCTACAATGACGGTCCAGACTGGAACAGAGCTCCCTTCTGCCTCACCCTCTGCCTCACCTGTGCAAGCTTCTTCCACTGCCCTGCTCAGCTACGATAGGCTCAGCTCAGCCAATCAACGCTCAGCCAACCTGTTTTAAACTCAGCCCTCCGTGTCTCCATTCAGCAGTTCAGCTCTGGCAGCTCTCCTTCACCCCAGTACCACCTGTGCAGAAGTTTTGTTTGATCTTCTTTCAGGTTTTTGTTTTCCCTACCACCAGTGTCTAGGCTCAGGGGGAATATTGTTATCTCATTTCCTGCTCTGCATATTGTCCTCATTTGAGCCTCTCCAGGTTTATGCTTATTTGCACTCTTGTTAATAATCTTCACATTTTGTTTTTGATTACATGCACAATAAAAATGGTCCTATCAGTGCTTAATTGTCGAATAAAAAAGCAGTTATTTTTTTGTCCTTCAAGATTAATAATGCTCCGTCGATAGAAAAACATAAGTAACAGTTATTTCAGACATTTGTTTCTTTTTTTGTACCGTTTACTTTTTTGCAAGTCATATTTAGTAAATGGAACTGTATTTTATGTATTTCATTCTTACTTGTTAGATTGTGTCATAATCTCAAATGTGAAATGTATCGTTTTTGAAAGAAACCAAAGAAGAATCCAAAATAGAAATCCACATCTGTTGAACCATATCATTTGTTGATTCACAAATTTGTCATATTATTATTGTTATGGCTTAAAGTCCTTTCAACTGACAACAATCACACCTTTGTAATTGAATAAGTGCACCACTTTCTGAGGCTATTGTGAAGAAATAATGTCACTTTAATTTCATTTATACTGAAAGAGAAGACGTTGAACTTTGTGATTCTAGAATGTTTTGATGTTGTGTGAACACAAACTATAGCTCGCCTTCTTGTGTCGTAGTTCCAACGTCTGAAGACATGTCCAGTTTAACACCAGAATCAAGCCCAGAGTAAGCAATCTTTGAGTCTTTATTTAACCTTTTTCCAAATAACAATTTTAATTGTACCCCCTACTCATTTGTGTGTGACAGACTGGCTAAGAAGTCCTGGTTTGGGAATTTCATCGGCTTGGAAAAAGAGGAGCAGATCTTTCTGGTGATCCGAGATAAACCCCTGAGCTCTGTCAAAGCCGACATAGTCCACGCCTTTCTGTCTGTAAGTATTTCATAATTTCTGTCTCTCACGGCTGTTACTATCTTCTGCACTGGTTTGTAAAAGGCATGGCTCACAGGCACAGCTGCAGGGGCGGACCCGTGTTATGCTCACCTCATGCCATTGTTTCAGTTTTTTCTCTCTATTTGTGTTTTTCTCGCTTGCTGCACGTTTGAATCACACGGCTCACACTCTCTCTCCTCTCCTCTCCTCTTCTCTCCTCTCCTCACCCACCTTTTGTCTCCCCCACGCTCGCTTCAAAACCCCCGTACCTCTCCCGCCTCGTAAGTCTGTTGGTCTCTCTGCTTCTCTGTCTCCCCACCGCGCAGATCCCGTCCCTCAGCCACAGCGTCCTCTCGCAGACCAGCTTCAGAGCCGAATACAAGTCCTCCGCCAGCCCCTCCGTCTTCCAGAAGCCCGTCAAGTTCCAGGTGGACATTGCCTTTTCCGAGAGCGAGAGAGAGCGCGGCGACCGGGAGAGCAGGAGGGAGACGGGGATCTACAGCGTGACGTTCACCCTCATATCAGGCAAAAAAATGTTTAAGACCAGTAGACCGCCTGCATATGGATCACCTAGCAATATGCAGCCCAGGCCAATATGATAAATTATGAAAAATATCTTGTAAATATGAGCTAAATAGGAAATAGTTGTAGAAATATTGTTTTTCAGTCGACTCAAAAATGATTTCAGTACATTTCAATATATTTTTGACTTTGTTATTGAAGGTCCGAGTCGCAGGTTCAGACGAGTGGTGGAAACAATTCAAGCTCAACTTCTCAGCTCCCATGATCAGCCGTTGATGCAAGCCCTATGTGGTAATAAGCGCTCTGCAAACTTTGTTTTACTTTCAGTGAGTTTATGGGTGCGTTCACACTTAAGTCTTTGTTTGAGCCCAGTTTATTGCTGATGTAGGCTTGGTTTGTTCCAGGTCTAGTTCATGTTTAGTGTCTAAATGCACCCTATGTGGACTGCCTGAACAATGTTTATTATCACTTTAGCATAAGGCTGTAATTCTTATGATTACAATGGTCTCTTCTATTATTGGCTACGCAAATATTAGGAAATAATAATGTGGATCTTTATCTCAAAATATTAACAACAATTGACTGACTAAATGAAAATGGATCCGTAATCACATCGCTGTTTTATATTATCTATTTGTGTTGTTGCGACATTAACGGCACTGAATTAAAACAAGCAATAATAAATTGTATGACTCATTTTCCTGTTCTCTGCTCTTGATCCCTTCCCAGATGAGAAGAACGGCCGACCCCATGGGACCCCCACCCGCCAAAATTCCAGGCGCTCCGAGGGTGGGGGCGACCGGTGTGATTGGGGAGACCGCACAGATGGCAGTGGAATTGGAGGCAGTGGAGGAGTTCTGCAGCGCAGAGGCTCAGCAAAAGAGAGGACCCGACTGCTATCCTCCAATGGAACCCAGTCCCAGCCCTGAGGAAGTGGAAAATGGGACGCCTGGACCTCGGCAGAAAGAAGACAGTATAACCACTTCATTGTGTCCCTGCCACTCATCAGTAATTCCTATCCTTCCTTGAATAAGCTATAGAAGGTGCTTGTCTGTAGCAAGGATGGAGCTGTTTCCCCAGTGCGCTTTTTTCCAGTTCTTCAAGCAACAAAATTCATTTTACCAGAAACAGTGTTGTCATCACTGTCTTCAATAAATACTCTGAAATAACCAGTTTAATAACATAAATTCAGCTTCATAGATCACTTTGCAATTCTGAAGTGCAAATATGCATGCCAGTTAGCAAACCAGCCTGCTAATAGTCACACTTTTAAAGTATTTGATGCCAAAAAAGAATTAAGAATTCACCAGATTTACATAAAAATGAACCATTACTCTGCTGCAATCAGAAACAATAACCCACCCATGTGGAGAGAATCCATGAGTGGTCCTAGGTGTAGGGACAGACCATTCCAGTAGTTCTCTCTTGTCATTAACCTCTGTGAATGTTTGTTTATTTATTCATATTCATTTATTTATCATGAAGATGTCAACAGCAAAATATCCAGCGTTGTAAAAGGGACATTTGTTTTTGATTTCGTCAAAGACAACTTTGAAGCAATGCTTCCATTAAAGTGGACCCTTCTTGTTCCTAAGATTAAATATTTTTTATTTGAGCAAATATATTGACAATTAATACAATACAAGGAACATGTGTGAATAGTGGTTTGTGGACAGAAATATGAATGAAAGACCTATTTCTCATCAAACTTTCCTTCTACATGAGAAGCAAAGGAATCACATTCAAAAACCGACCTCCCAACATTCATCAATAGAAATGTTCAGTCTCAGACTTGCAATGTTCCTTATGAAGAACCTCCAAATAGAAAGCAAGAAGTGAATTTTCTAAATCCACCTCGTCACCTACAAGCGAAGTATCCATCACAGGCAGCCCACTCATCGCGTTCCAGAGCCGCATCATGCTAAAAGTAAACATAATCTCAACTAATGTTTTTTCATATGCCATTGTCTGTCCGGCTTGTTCATCACCAGTCTTCCATGCTGCACAATATGCAAAATGAGTACCCAAGGATTACAGAGAGACGCACAGTGCTATGGCTCACTCGCATGTTTATTTTTCATTCATATATTTGATTTAAGATTACTCCCTGGAGCTACTGTAATTGTACTGTTTGTCATTTGACACATCTAAAAACATCATTACCTTGGTGTAATTTTCGATCATCCTTTTTGATGTTTTCTGTTAAGATGTTATTGAAATTACTATTTCTTAAATTTTGTGACATGGGGTTGAAGATTTGAAGAATATTGGGCAGATTAATTGCAACCATTCTCCCAGCAAGATGTGACAAAACATAAGGCTTTTAGGCACATACTGTTACCGACATTGTATGCTTGCTCATTTATTTCATCCTTTCCAACATTTACCTGTTCTGTATCCATTTTAAGTACAAGAAAAGGTTTATGGACTTTTGCCGCACTTATTACCACTTTATAATTAATCTATTCACAGTCATTAGTTTCACAATTTCACTTTCATTAACCCAACTCTGGCTAAGATTGTAAACTATTCTCCATTCATAAGGGTCAGTAGAATAAGGTGTTTAAAAAGAAATGTCTGTAATATATATATAATTTAAATATAAAAAGTGCACTATTATAACTATTGCCTGTGATAAAAAAAAATTAAAATTATGATTGAATTGATGGTGAAATAAAGAGAGAACCACCTTATGAATAAAATAATTTAGTGTGAATTAATGTCTTTTTAGTTTTTTTCCAGGCATGTCTCTCAAAGTGACAGATTACAACTTAAACTGTACCTGAGCTGTTCCTATATTGCACAAGATTACAACCATCACAACAGTATTGCACATTTTCTTTGAAGCACGGAATCTATTATAATAGATCCATGCACGGACTCCATCTGCTAATGACGATTGTGATTATTTCCTTTGCGCATGTGCGGGCTGAGAGGAGGCGGTCCTTCAGTCCCACTTCCTCCTCGAGCACAGTACACACACAGTACACACAGTACACACAGTACACACAGTACACACAGTACACACAGTACACACAGTACACACAAAGTACACACACAGTACACACAGTACACACAGTACACACTACTGGAGCTGGAGCCACAGCACCGGGGGCTTGGTCGACGTCAGAAGTTCACGTCGTGCGGTTTTTGCTTCGCTGTTTTTGATCGCTCAGAAGAGAAGCAGGTAAGGCCTTTTCATGAATGGTGTTGCTCTGCACTTGTGCCGTGTTATCATCGGCTTCATGTTGACTGTTAGCTTCCATACGGCTCTGCGTCAGCTAATGTGTCTCAGAGCCACAGCTTTTGTCAGGCGATGGCTAATAGTCACATCCGTGTTGCTACTGTATTTAATGCATAGCGGACGATATTAAAATAAAGGAGCCCCTGGAATTAACTGTTTTGAAATGCACATTTACACGGAGATTCCAAAACCAGTTCTGTTTGTGTTCCTATAACTTACCATCAGCTGTAACTTCCCTTTTTCATGATCTGTTTCTGTCATCGTCGTCTTCTCACTGAAATGCACCATGATGGCTTTATGTTGACACAACAACGTGTGTCCGTCTCACCAAGACCCAGGTCCGGCTCATCTCTTGTTTAAAATGAAAAAACGTTTTTTTTATATTGGCTGTAAAATGCCAGTAGACTTCAGGGAGGTCTTTATCTCCAGACCTGAAGGACGCATGCTTTCAAGTAATACTATCTACCTTTTACAACACCGTCTCAGATCTTGTTATCGTCATTGTTTTGTCAGGACATGTTGTATCTGGCTGTATTTATCTAGACTAAACCATGTCAACATGTGTACACAGAACTGTGCACAATTGTGTGTCTCTAAACCTACAAATGTAAAATCTTATGTGTAACATGTGTTTATGTATAATGAATAATGAAACTCGCCTTTGATAGTGGAATCTAATGAGTACATCTCTGTGCTGATGTCTAGTGTAGAGGAACCTGAGGGCATTATCCATAGCCTATTTGAGGAGAAAAAAATCAATTCATTTTAGAGCCAGTAATAGCCTTAAACAAGAGTCCCACTCACACATCAGCCACAACTCTATCAATCTGTTGTTACCAGGAGTTTATATTTAAAATGCACGAGTGTTGCCCACATTCAATTCATCATTATTTGATGAATCCGTTTTTCCAAGCACTTTTAGTCACTTTCCATCCGTTCTGCCGTTGAACTGTAGGTCATCGTCTTGCTTGCATGCGTTGTCCCATTTTTATAAGTGGGTCAGTCATGGTTAACAACACAATATGATTGATGACAGACCGATGTTGTGTCCACAGTTCTCTTTGCTCTACTAGAACATAGTAGAAAAATGAAATACATTTTATAGATGCAGAGCAGGTTAATAATTTTAGGGCTGTGTAAAGAATAGATTATTCATGATTATACATACCTAGAAATGTTCCATGAGTGAAAAAAATGTCTTGTTTTATACTTTAAAATACATTCCTACAGCATATTTTGAGTTTGATATGTCTCCTACTTTAAGTTCTTCTGTTTGTGTTTATGTTCCCATGCCACAATTTCCAATCATTTGTTGGACTTTTTTACAATTTATGTAATTTTTAATGACCCAACCCTCTGACCAGGCTTTGGGGACTCCTGCAATCTCTGGCGGCAGAACCACTGGTTTAGTTGATCAATCGGTTGATGGTGTTGTAATAGCTGCATTTACACTAATTTTTTGGCCCTAAATTGAGCCCATTTTAGTCTTGATGTGGACTTGGGTTCTTACCTTTCACCGCATTGTTTAGTTCTGGTCTAGTCCAGGTTTTGCTGTGGAGAATGAAAGTGTGAACGCAGCCTTAGTTGACCAACATTTTTTCAGTTGACCAATATTTATTATTTAAAGGCTTTACACCTACAACAGCCGAAAGGGAGCATGGAGTGAGCTAGACTGAGATTCTGGAATGGACTTACAGGAAAATAAACTAGTATTTTGTGTCAGATGTGAGGTCAGATAAACTCGATATATGCCTCTTCTTAAATTAGCCCAAGGGTTTTAGTCAAGCTTTTAGGGAATGTCTTTCTTAAGTGGACCACAGCCCTAACTAACCTCCATTGCAAAACACACAAACGCACTAGCACTGCTGACATCACTGCCGCCGTGCTTCCTCAGTCTGCTCGTACCCTCTTCATCCTCATAGCGCCACAGAAGAGTTTGATTTGTTCTTCTGTCTCTGTGTGGTTGCAGACAGCATGGCAGAGGCGCATCAGGCCGTGGCGTTCCAGTTCACGGTCACTCCCGAAGGCATCGACCTGCAGCTGTCCCACCAGGCGCTCTCGGAAATCTACCTGTCTGGAGTGCGCTCGTGGAAGAAGCGCATCATTAGACTCAAGGTGCCTCCAGTGCAACAGAACCGGCCTCTTCCTTAGGGCTGTGGAATTTAGCAAAAAGGATATTCAATTATGTTTGAATTCAACGGGTGCTTGTTCTGTCTCACAAACCTGGAATAATACGGTCAAATACGTTAATTATTATAATAATAAGATCACCCAAATAATCAGTTTGTGACGAGCAAGTAAGAAAAAGTCACAATTCAACTATTGTTCACTACTGGAGACTACCTGATACCACCCGAATGACAAAAGAAAGTGTATGTGGGAAATTATTATATATTATTATCTAATTATTGATTAAACAAATAATCTCAACATCCCTATTCAGTGTTGAGAAGAACACTTTGAAAATGTATTTAGCTACAGAATACTGAAACCGCCATTAAAATGTATTTTGTAAGGTTTTCCGTCATATGGTCTAATCTGAGTTCTGCATTCGCTGTAAATACTTTCACATTGAGTTACATTATATGATTATGTAATAACACAACATTCTGCTTCTGTTTTTAAGATATGTGCAAGGAAAAATCACGTGTGCACTCACTATAAGAGCTGTGTTTACATTTTTTCTCAGATTTAGAGCAGTTCAAAGCCTAAATTTCATGATCAAATACCAAAATGTATTCCTCTGATTTTATAAAAGTAACTGTATTCTCATTACCACCAAAATTAGTAACTGTACTGGTATACAGTTCAACTCCATTTGTATGCCCAACACTGTCCATTTGTGTCTGATTTATTTTTTAATCCTTCCTGAGTTAGATGCACAATGATTCTGCTGTAACTGTAGTCTATAAATTCAGTTTTTGGGTGTCTCTTATTGCTTCAATTTAAATGTATCGCAATATTTTATGTATGTATATTGCATTTGTTTCTTAATCGATATATTCAGTATTTCCAGCCAAATCAGTCATTGTCTTCTCTCTTCATGACAAACCCGGCTATTTGCTTTTGTAACACTCACCTTTTTCCTCTTCATTTACAGAACAGTGTGATAACGGGGGTTTACCCGGCCAGTCCTTCTTCATGGTTATTTGTGGTCATTGCCATTTTGGCTACAATGTACACCCGTTCGGATCCCTCCATGGGGCTCATAGCCAAAATTCAAGAGCACCTCCCAGTCAGGTAACTGGTCACAATGTCAAATAGTAACAGTTATTTTTACGTTTCTGTGGAAGGTTTAACGTGATACACTTTTATAAGCCCATCCTTTTCCTTTTATTAATTAGTCCTAATATCATTTTGAAAGGGTAAACTCTATGTATTTTGTGTCTCTTGTTTCCCTTCCCAGTCAGTCGATGAGTTCTCAGTGTCAAACCGTGGTGTCTGCAGTCCTCTTCAGTACGATGCTGTGGCTATTGCTCATTTTCACCATGAGACTTTGCCTTAAACAGCTGTTGTCCTATCACCGCTGGATGTTCGAGTCGCACGGAAAGATGTCCAACACCACTAAAGTCTGGGTGGTGAGTGTCACCGTAAACCAAAGACACGACTTTACTTACTGTGCAGAAAGCAGATTTTGTGTGAGATATGCATTTATATTTCGGACAGGCTCTGGTGCGCATCTTTTCTGGGAGGAAGCCTCTTCTCTACAGCTACCAGGGTTCACTGCCAAACCTGCCCTTGCCTACCATTAAGGACACAGTCAAAAGGGTGAGGTTTTATAGTCCAAAGCTGAATGATTACGTTTATCTGGCTCACCAGGAAAACCGGACGAGTAGTGTCATCATATTCTAAATAGATTTTTCAAAATGCATTCTGAACTCATGAACAACAATTGTGGCATGTTGATTTGTATCTCAAACATCCGAGTTAACATCCAGTAACAGATGAAGAGACATTCAACTGCACAAAGTCAGGAAAATATATGTTTGGATGTGAACTCACTCATTTTAGAGCAGCAGAAATGACAAACAAATGCCCCTGTCCGGCTACATGTTTTATTGCTGTTTTTATTAACAATTAAAGCTACAAAATGTTGGTGGTAATGCTAAATTACTTGGTGTCCCTCATTCTAATTTGACCAGCATGTAAACTGAGACAAGACTGGTCTGACGGGTTTGGGAGCAATTGAGTTTGACTGTTTTGCGCACTCAGTTCTCTGTCATGTAAACATAAAGACCCTTCGATATAAACATGAAGACTGTATGCAGTGTTTGCTTTTACTTTTCCTGTATTATGTTTTGTGCATTACTACTCACACGGTGACATTATCTGTATACATTCTACAAATTCACAATCTGTTCAAGTACATTACTATACACCATGCTGGAGTGACTTTTATGTGTGAATGGAATGTGTGATGGAAGTAGTAACGCATTTACAATTTGCACATGCCCTTGCTCTACTCATGTCATTTCTTTTTTCTGTTATCAGTACTTGGAGTCTGTGCGTCCTCTTATGGATGACACTAAGTATGAAAGCACGAATAAACTGGCAGAAGAGTTTCTGGGCAGTCTGGGGAACCGGCTGCAGTGGTACCTCAAACTAAAATCCCTATGGGCTGCTAACTATGTACGTAACCATATTGTACTGATCTATAGTCTGTGCTAGCAAGTGCTCTAAATGATGTATGTGTGAGCTTGAGGTTGAATTATGCATTATTTTCCTGTCTAGGTCAGTGACTGGTGGGAAGAATACGTGTACCTCCGTGGAAGAAGCCCGATAATGGTCAACAGTAACTACTATGGCATGGTACAAATCGATCTATTCTATTTAATAATCTTCCAGTGTTTGTAAATGGAGTTCCTGCGTTCTAAAAGCTGTTACCATTCCGTAGATTGGCTCTAATGCAGTGTCAATCGGAGCGTTTTCTTTAGCCTTCAAATATCATAACAATATGAAAACCAGATTAACACAAGAGCCTCGTTGGAAAACATTACCGTGTAGAGAATTGTTTAGCCTAGTTTATTGGTGTATTGATTAGCACCAAAATTAGCATAAAGGCTAACCATGTAATGCATTTAATTTAAATCTAACTACTAGAGAAAATGCACCAAAAACACAGTGGGACACAAGAGTTTAACAGTATGTTTGTTTTATTTTGTCAAGTGCCACACACCTAACTCTAAGATTACCATTTATGTTGAGCTTTGAGCCCAAAAAAGTTTTACCTACTCCCTATTCTACTATTCAAAAGATTCAGACTTTGGGTTACACATGTCGGGTTGAAAAAATGTCACATAGCCATTTTTTTTTTTTTAGTAGAAAAAGCTTCAGTTGTAGTCATCTGGACTCGGTTTGCAAAAATAGACGTTTCGACTTTCATCCAAGAGTCATTGTCAATAACAGAATTTAGGTCGAGAACTCCGATATTAATACTGTTCTGTGGTAAGACCCGCCCATTGGGAGGAGCCTTCCTGAAGTAGAAAGAGTTGTTTGTTTCAACAGAAACTCCCCCCTTGTATCTACAGAGCTAGCCTATTCAGAATCTTAATGGGCTATTAGAAACCTCTTTGTCTTTGTGAGACCCTGGCTCAACCACCCTGAGTACCTGATTAGCATCTAAATGTCCTGGTCCTGGTCCTCTACCTTTCCAGGGGTTCAGTAACCCATTATAAATAACAGGAAGATTAAACCTTAGCCCTTAGGACGAATGAGGGATTACACCGACATAGCCATTTTTCAACAATAAAATGGCTAATTCAAAGTGCTTCACACAACAGGGAAGAAATGCATTCAAATCACAAAGAAATTAGAAAAATCACAAAACAGTTTAAAAAATAAAAGAATAGTTTAAAGAAAATTATTTCAGTCTCATGCACAGCCAATAAAGCTGTTTTTAGTTTAGATTTGAACATTGTCAGAATAGAGGCCGGTCTCACATCTTCAGGAAGACTGTTCCAGATTTTAGCTGCATAAAACTGAAACGTAGATTTCCCAGTTACCTGAAAAGCATAGTGCCCTTTGAGAAGTCTGGAAGTTAGATGGCAAATGTTGCAAACATAAACGAAAACTATTTATTTCCGCAGTCTAAAAACGTCAACATTCATTTATTTGAAAGGTGAAAGAATGTTTGTACCAATACCAGGATGTGTGCGCGGCTATTCTAAACATGCCAGTCCTGGAACGGTCTATCGCTTTAAATAAATCCTTTTAATGATGTTTCTAATATTTTGTATAGGATTTTTTGTTTGTGACGCCCACACCGATCCAAGCAGCGAGAGCCGGCAATTCCATTCACGCCTTCTTCCTTTATCGACGCAAACTGAACAAAGAGGAGATTAAACCAGTGAGTCGTCTAGCCACCTCACCTTTGTGTATTTTTTTTTACAGCACTAATTCTAGATTGTCAATGTATTAGTAAAGATTAATTAGTTAATTGATTATTGTGATTATACCGGTAGCAATCCCTAAAAATAAGTTATTTCAATACAGTCTAAACGCTTTACATACTAAATGTATCTCACTGTTTATGTCACATTAACTTGACTTTCTCACTAAACAGTTAGATTTCATAAAACTGGTGGTCACATACTAGAGGAATGGTGATATATTAACACTGAATGAAAGTAGAGGACGGATTTCATTGTCATGTGTCCATAATTGTGAGTAATGGTAAAATCACAGTGTTTCTCGTGTTTGTAACATTAAAAGGTGAAATTGTGACATCCTTAGTTGCAAGAGACACATATGTACCGTCTAAAAATGTATACAAGGACAAAGTAGATACACCATTTGCGTTTAATAGTTCTTTTCTCGTGGTGATGCAAAAGCAGTCAATGTCTTGGGTAAGAGTCAGTATTTTATTACATTTGCCCTGCTATTTCACTGGGTCATCTTCAATATTACTCTCATGCCTACACATTTGTTCATTAAATCACTTCACCAGCACAACATACAAAATAATTAGCTTACGCAGTTCACACAGTTTGCTATTTTAGTTCTGTCTGTGACATTTTACCATCAAGACCTCACCCATCAGTTTTTTTACTGAAATGGGTTAATCACTCGACTATTTCCCTAATTTCATCATACCACACTCCATTGTTCCCTTTTTATTTTCATCATTCTCTTTTGTTTCTACTCGATCTCTGTCCTGTCTCGTCCATTCTCCCACCGCCCTCCATTTCCCAGAGTCGTATCCCCGGCACTGTCATTCCCCTGTGTGCAGCTCAGTGTGAGAGGATATTCAACACTACACGTACTCCAGGAGAGGAGACCGGTAAAGAGACACTCCTTTGCAACATTAAAGACACTCAGAACAAGTTTTTGACCCCAAAAGAAGACTACTCTCAAATGTTACTGTCAACTGAGGCAACAAATGAATTCACATTAGTGATGTGTGTTGATGTGCCATACAGTATCTGTGATTGTCTGCGTCATAAGCCCATCCTCCCATTCTCCTTTTGCATTTCCGTCTAACTCTTTTCCCTGGGATATTGGAACGTTCTGTTTCTGACTAACGTTGACTATTTTCTTCTGCCTCATTTTGTTTTCTTTAATTTCCTCAACCCTCTCCTCTCTTCTATTATTTAAATCCTTTCCTCTTTGGGTGGTTCCTCTCTGTCTATCTTATTCAGTGGATGTTGAGGTCTGCAGTTCCATGCTGTTCCTATCAGTTTGAGCGGATGTTTGACACTTGTCGAATCCCCGGAGAGCTAACAGGTAGAGTGCATGTTTCTACACGACTGGCCCCACCCTTTCCTAAAGCTCCTATTCACTTGTACTAATGAGTCAACAACTCTATCTCTTCATTCCTCACAAGAATGTGCCACAGAAAAAACTGTTGTTTTTTATTAGAAGATTTAGTTTTGTGTTTCCTTTGGGGTCAGATCACAAAGGCTTTTGTTTCATTGCATTAGACCTTGTTTACATGTGCTTCAGTTCATGAACATATCAGACGTCTGTATTTAGCCAATAGGCCACTGTTGCACTGTGACCCACATTAATTATTTCTCTCTCCCTGTTCCTCTCTCTCTTGTGAAGACGTGCTTCAGCATTGGCAGGACAGTGATTACATAGCGGTTTACCACAGGGGGCGCTACTTCCGGCTCTGGGTGTACCAGGCTGGTCGCCTCCTGTCGCCCAGGGAGATAGAGTTTCAAATCCAGAGGATCCTGGATGATCCCTCCCCCCCTTCAGAAGGAGAAGCCCACCTCGGGGCCCTGACAGCTGGTGACAGGTCGGTCTGATAGATCACATAAAAAACTTTAATGTTTTGTTGTGTGTCGTCAACAGTATCTTTGAACATTTCCACAGAATTCCATGGGCCAAAGCCAGGACCAATTTCTTCAGCACAGGACTTAACAAACGATCTCTGGACTGTATTGAAAAATCTGCCTTTTTTGTCACACTGGATGATGATGAGCAAGGCATGATGGGCGATGACCCTGCTGCAAGTCTAGATAACTATGCTAAATCCCTGTTGCATGGGAAATGTTATGACAGGTTTGACTTTTTCTTCTTTGATGAACATAAATATAATTGTGTGTAAATAAATGATGCCTGCATTCACTCTTGAATGCTGTGTCTGTAGGTGGTTTGATAAGTCATTCTCTATGGTTTTCTACAAAAATGGAAAATGTGGCATTAACGCAGAACATTCTTGGGCGGATGCACCTGTTTTGGCGCATGTATGGGAGGTAGGTGTAAAGATGAGTTCACACATTTTAGCTTTTTGCATGTATTAAGTCCATATTCTGTTTTTCAGTATGCACTGGCTACTGACAGTTTCCAACTTGGTTATAATACAGAAGGTCACTGCAAGGGAGAAGTGGATTCTTCCCTTCCAAAACCACAAAAGCTGAACTGGGAAATCTCCCCAGAGGTATGACAATCTATTGTCCCTTTTACATAGTAATTACACCATTTGGTTTAGTTTTGAGTTGTGGCTTTTTTAGTGTGAGGAGCAGATCTCCATGTCCTTGGAAGTGGCACAGAAGCTGGCAGATGATATCGATTTTCATGTTTTCTCATTCCAAGAGTTTGGAAAAGGAAGGGTTAAAAAGTGCAGAATAAGCCCAGATGCCTTTATCCAGTTGACTCTTCAGTTGGCCTACTTCAGGGTGAGAATGTTGTTGCAACAAACTGTATATACTTTCTTAAACAAAACATAGAATCTATTTTTATACAAATACATTTCAGGAGCAAGGTAATTTTTGCCTGACGTATGAGGCCTCTATGACCCGTCTGTTCAGGGAGGGCCGGACTGAGACCGTACGCTCCTGCTCCAACGAGAGCAGTGCCTTTGTCCGAGCGTTTGAGGGAGGAGAGGTGAGTCGAAGCTGAAACCAGCAACCTGTCATTTTTCCAAACCTTAAAAGCCCATGTTCCTGTTGAATTCGAGCATCTCAATGTGTCTCCCACAGGCGCCAGAGGTGTGCAGACGTTTGTTTCGTGCAGCGTCAGAGAAGCACCAGCTTCTCTACCGTCTGGCCATGACGGGATCGGGCATCGACAGACACCTCTTCTGCCTCTACGTGGTCTCCAAATATCTGGGGGTCGAGTCTCCTTTCTTGAAAGAGGTTAGTATTTGTTTATTGTCATTCTCCCATCTTCTATAACCCGAGACTTTTATTTTAAGGGGTTTCCATTTCGTCACATTATTAAAGGTTGATTTTTTTGGCATAAATCTGAGTCTTATTTCCTCGTGGCGTGGACGGCCGATTAGTCCTGCCACGTATCAATCATAAAACGCACCTATCGCTCACCTGCAGCCGCGTCAGGCTCGTCCCCACGTTTCCGCGTGTCTAAGCGCATTGATCTATCATAATATAGTTCCCTCAGTGTACGGGACAAAATGAAGACGGAGAAGGACTGTTCGAGCTGACGCAGAAGTGGACAGAAATCTACGGGAGACGAGAGATGCGATTCGATCCGTCGCACTAATAAACAAACGCACGTGTGTGTTGTATCAGTCCGCACGGGGGAGTGCACATGCGCACTTCCGCCTGAGTTCGCAAATCACCGAAAAATCGTCCATTGCGCCTTTAAATAAACAGTAAATTGTGGAGCAAAATGGTTTAACGAAATGCTAAATATTTCAAAAATATTTGTATTTGGACTGTGGTGGAGGCATCCTCATGTGTTGCCTAACTAATTCAAACTTACCAGTTCTTCTCGCATCCATAAATGTTACAATTTAAACACACACACGCACAGACCTAATCTCAGTGTAAGGATTAAAGCCAATGAACATGTCCTGCTATAACCTTTTTCTGACACATTTATTATTATTTTCTTTGATTTGTTTGTGCTTCAGGTGTTGTCAGAGCCCTGGAGACTCTCGACCAGTCAGACTGCTGTCCAGCAGGTGGAGCTGTTTGACCTGGTCAACTACCCTGAATACATTTCTTGTGGAGGAGGCTTTGGTCCAGTGAGTCATTTCATTAACAATTTAAGAGCCACAGCTTGTAATGAACAAACAAATAATATGTATTATTTATAGCATTTATTCATGAAAGACTGCATCTCTTCTTTAGGTTGCTGATGATGGTTATGGAGTGTCCTACAGCCTTGTAGGAGAGAACATGATCAACTTCCACATCTCCTGCAAGCACTCGTGTCCCCAAACTGTAAGTTTTCAAAATGCCTGTTTTTGCATTCAGTACTGGGGGATTTTCTGACACTGCTTTTCTTCTGATTTTCTACCAGGATGCTCATAAATTTGGATGTCAGATTAAAAAGGCACTGCATGATATACTCTATCTGCTCAGCGGTGCCCAACCAGAGCCCAAGAAAAGTGAAGCCTGTCGTCCTGAAGTCAAGAAAGACCAGTAACCTACACTCAGGGAAACCGGGTGAAATGTGCACCTGCAGTGGTGATTTTAGTATTGCTGGAAAGAGCCTTACACATTGTGAGTATTTATACTTGATATGAAAACTGCAGCGCTAAAAGGACATTTTAATAATGAATATATTTATATTTGTTTGTAGGTTAAGAGGGGATCCTTATTTTTACATATTTACAGTAATTTGGATTGTATAATGAACATGTGTAGATCTAGCTAGTCTCAAGGGCATATTTGGAAATGGTTGCTGTTTAAAGAGATTTTGTATTTTATTAGTTACATAGCATTAAATATGCATACAGTTTGCACCATAAGCCTAAGTCTGCACACCACATAAACTGTTCTGTCTGATGGGAGCAGACTACAGAGACTGAAGGCAGCAGCATAGACTGACTCCTCTGTGTCCAGGTGGAAAAATGCTGCAGAGGGAATTCTTTTAAGAGACAAGAGGGAAGGAGTTATTTCAGTGGTCAATGCATTTCTCACTCTGATTTATTCTAATGCCATTTGAAATGAATTGGCGCTAAATGTGTGAGTTCACAAACTCAAGAGAATCCATGTGGAACCTGTCCTGCTGCTGTGTTGAGCTTGAGCCACGGGTGAAACGGGCCAATCACAGGGCAGCATTGGGGTTTGGACAAAGCAAAAGGTGAAGCGCCCAAACAAACCTAAACATGGCTGCACTGACTGACGTACTTCGGCCTATTTGAGCAGAAATACTGAGACTATTTTGAGGGAAGTATGGATGGGAAAGATGTCTTTTTTCATCTCTCTTAAGCAAAATCAGCTCACTCCACTGTTGAGTTGCTCTAACCAATCAGATAAAAGTATTTGTCTGAACGTCTGCCTTTTACTGATGGGGCCATTCTAGGGATAATTCATGTGTAATGCTTTCATTTTAATTAATAGTTTGTTTTTATGACAAGAGTTTCTATTTGTATGAGTAAAATAAATTCTGTTTTATGATTAAAATGGATTCTGATTTTATGAGTAGCATAAGTTCTGTTTGTGCCGCAGTCAGCATCCGTGCCTGTGCTCTTTAATGTGTTGGCTGTATTTTGTTATCAAACTTTCCTATACCATAATCGGATGTAGTAGCCTACTTTTTTTTTAA
The DNA here is from genome assembly GCF_026437365.1 of Eucyclogobius newberryi. NCBI lineage: Eukaryota > Metazoa > Chordata > Actinopteri > Gobiiformes > Gobiidae > Eucyclogobius > Eucyclogobius newberryi. Next base: position 17,652,184 of record NW_027315835.1, read on the forward strand.
CATCACAAAATACAACATGGCCATTTTTCTCTGAATGGAGTAAATCAGATATATCTGCCCAATCTTAGAACATCTCTGGGGAAAAAAGCATGCGTGTCATCTAAAGAGAGTCAAAAAGTCATAAAAACAAGATATATTTGACTTGTACAGAAACTTTTGCCAGACAAACATTTATACTTTATTATTATACACTGCTTTTGCCATATACACAACTTATTTCTTCTCAGTTAAACAGAATACATTTTACTCGTATATTTTAACTTGCAGCAGAACCTTTTCTTGTTAAAACGGATACTTTTCCCATGAAAACTACCTTTTTTTTTATTGCAGTGGATTCCGGTTGTAGATTATGTGTAGAACTCTACTCAATAGTGCTTCTACATTTGGCTTCTGCCAGGTTACCATGACAATGCATATTACCTTTTTGGACATTATTTGTATCAACATTACTGCCAGGCAAACGTGAACTACATGTAAAGGGACAAATTACTCATTGTACTTCTGTATTTTTGTCCTTGGGTTATCTACAGAAATACAGTATATGCCATATCTTTGTAAAGACAAATGGATGATCAAACTGTCAATATTACAGCAGCAGAACACAACTGTAAATGCAAGTTTGCTAATTTGACTTTATTTTATTGTATCATACCAGAATAAAAACAAAAGATTATTAAATGGGGTGCTTGTTATTAAAATGCATATATATTTTTTACATTTGAAGATGAAAGACTTTCCTCTTTATTTAAACTGCAGCAGATTTAAGGATTACAATAGTTGCTTCCCTTTTTTTGTCTCTTGCTTTTTTGTGTGAAAAATCTTTCCATCTGGCTGAGTGACCCACTGAACCTTTCCTCCGGGTATTGAGTCCTGAATCTTTTAAGAACACAATATTATTTGTTTTATTTCATTTTAGATTTTTGAAATACGTGTTTTCATTTTTACATACTTGTTTTACGATCTTCTGCATCACAACTGGATCATGGGCTCCCAAGTCTAACATGTCAGACGTGAGTTCCACTCGCACTCGGTGAGACTTTCGTACTTAAAGAAACAAAAAACAAAAAAATCACAAATTGACCTTGTTAAAGATTCAAACGGGTTTAATGAACTGAACTCTACCTGAATAGCAGAGGAAAAATGATTTTTGGTCACAACCTCTGTCAAACCACAAATAAGTGCTGCCACTGTACAATGCGCAGTCTGAGCTGATCTGACCACGACCACATGTCTTTGAACAGACCGAGCCACACCATTGAGTGTGGATTTGCATCAATAATGGCGGCGTGTAATGGCAAGTTCCTTGCACTGGCCAAATCCAAATGGTTTTGACGACAGAAGGTTTGAGCTTGTCTCCAATTTACAGCGTCAGAAACAAAATGGAGCTCTCCTGGCCCTAAACAAGAAAACATTTTATAACAGTAAAATGCTATGTAAAAAAAAAAAGCATCTTCACGTATGGCTGCATGATACAGTGATAACAAGTGTCGAGCTGGTTTAAATATGTATAGCAGGGGTGTCCAAGCCTTATTGAAGCTGTGGTGACTCATCAAAACTATGTCAAATGCAAATGTTTGAATGATTCACTTCACTGTCATGTTGTCCATGGCCCTCAGTTACACAGTATTTATGTGTAATTTATAACCCCAACCCTCCCCATGTATCATTGAGTTGGACCGATGGCGCAGATTGGCTACATCGTTGCATCAGGCATCCCTAGGGCAGCTGTGGCCTGTGAAGTATTATGCAGCCTTACTTGAATAACGGTATAATCTGCTTGTCTTACTTGTCTGGCACACATAGGGATACGCATCTCCACAGTCCGCACTGACCCATGTGCCATCTTCCTTCATGGCCCCGCAGTAGTGAGCGGACTGGGGATGGGTCGACGCCCAGTTTGTGTAGGTCACCTGTCCCCTGCTGTCCAGAGTGGCCCCGGTGGACCACTGCCACCTTTCCCCCCCGTCCTTTTTCAGACCGATCCACACTTCTCCATTAGTGACACTAGTTGCATCTTTAAGCCTCTCTGCGTCGTCATGGTTCCCTATCACAGCCAGGTCAACATATTTCTCCCTGCAGTACACCTGTGCATCACTTTGGGTCTTTTTTTCTTTTATCAGGAAATACTCTCGATGAGCAAAGGAATACGAGGTCCACCAACCTGACAGAGAACATTTTAGTTTTTTACAATTACCTTTGTTTCATATTATGTAAAATAGTAAGATCTTAAATGACAGACACTTACCCAAAGCAAGCAGTAAATATATCACACAAGTGTTTGAGCTGGTTTGAAAAAAAATATTTACTATTTTAAGTCAATTATCTAATATATTATGAATGCCTAATGTCTCTGTTGTCATCACATGAATGATCTCCAAGCCTGTCCAGAGCTGTTTTTATAGTGTGCGTGTGCATGTATGTGTGTGTGTGTGTGTGTGTGTGTGCGTGCGTGTGTGTGTGTGTGTGCATGCGTTTGCACGTGCGTGTTTGTGTGTGTGTGCGTGCGTGTTTGTGCCTTTGTGTGTTTGTGTTTGTGACTGAGTGCGTGTGTGTGTGTGTGTGTATGTGCGTGCGTGCGTGCGTGTATGTTTGTGTGTGTGTGTGTGTGTGTGTTTGTGTGTGTGTGTGTGTGTGTGTGTGCGCGCGCGCGCGTGTGTTTGTGTGTGTTTGTGCCTTTGTGTGTTTGTGCCTTTGTGTGTTTGTGACTGTGTGTGTGTGTGTGTGTGTGCAAGAGAGAAAGAAAGAAAGAGACTGTTTAAATATTTTAATGACATGATGAGTGATTATAGGTTCAATGCATTACGTGTCCAAGTGAAATGTCCGACATAATGAAACAAGAGGGGATTTGCATGATTCCCAAACCACTAAAAGATCCAATAATACTTGAAAATGGGAGACCAATCACCTTACATGCAGATTTTAAAGTATTAAGACTGATTTCTGCTAAAAGTTTGAAAAAAGCACTCATCAGTGAAACGCAGACTGGCATAAAGTTATGCCCAATAGACAGTTCAAACATTAGAGGATTTTAGATTAGATTACTATCATTATGTAATTTCCCAAGCTCTTATTTATTTCTTGATTTTTGTAAAGTGTTTGAAACGCTAGAACACCATTTTCTGTTCAAAGTCAGCCGAGCATTCAGCTTTGGCCCAAACTTTACATCTGTTCTTCTAATGCTGTATAAGGACATCAATAGCTGTTATGCTCTACCACAATACTACAGCTCATTATACAGTTACAAGGTCTGAGCGGCAAGGGTGCCCCATCTCTCGTTTAGGCTTCATAAGTGCAGTGCAGGAACAGCACAGATACTGTGCAGAAGCCTCAAGCTCCCAGGCCTCTGGCAGAGGACCTGATAGAGAGCACCCCTCCAGACTGGAGTCCATACTCCCAACTCTGCACCTACAAGATACTGAGGGTTGGGAAACGGCCGTAATGTGTGTGGTTTTATTTACAATCTTGTAATTTGACCAGAAACACTTCAGTGTGCTCTTCAATGAGAAAAGGTGTATGATGCAACTACCACACCCCACTGCTGTTTCTCACCTCTTTTCACCACTCTGGTCCTCACTGATCATGCACACAAGTCCAACAACAAGGAGAAATCTCACAAACAGTGCAAAGGGTTTTCCCAAAGAAGTTGGATTTTTTAAATATTAATTTTACAATGAATCACTGGCCAATCCCAGGATCTACTAAACTTGGAATTGTAATTCACAGGAGTTATTTTGGTATTGGTGTTCTTTTGCAGAGTATAAGGAGACTTTTGTCTGCTCACTGGGCAGTTAAGGCTTTGCATATGAATGATGGAATATGTATTCGGTATGAACGTTTCTATAAGAAGTAGTTTTACAAGTATGACTTGTAAACAAGTGGGGACACGAAACATTTTCGAAGCATAAATGCACGACTTGTTAATGAAAATCTCAGCGATAATGTATTTATCTTACTTAGTGCAAATGCCCAATAAGTTAATGACCATAGAAAGTTTTTTATAATACGCCAATGGTAACAACGTTATAGTTGATTATTGGATGAAATTCAATTTGAATTAAACTTCCAAGGACTAACTAAACACCTCTCCTTGAACCGACATCTTAACGTGGTGGAGGGGTTTGAGTGCTCGAATGATCCCGGGAGCTATGTTGTCGGGGGCTTCATGCCCCTGGTAGGGTCTCCCAAGGCAAACAGGTCCTAGGTGACGGGTCAGACAAAGATCGGTTCAGAAGCCCTCTATGATGACAACACAAACAAGGCAGTTTACGTCGCCCGGATCGGCGTCACCGGGGCCCCATCCTGGAGCCAGGCCTGGGATGGGTGCTCCATGGCGAGCGCCTGGTGGCCGGGTCTTACCCCACGGGGCCCGGCCGGGCACAGCCCGAAAGAGCGACGTGGGGCCGCCCTCCCGTGGGCCCACCACCCGCAGGAGGATCCATAAGGGGCCGGTGCAGAGAGATCTGGGCGGCAGTCGACGGCAGGGGCCTCGGCGACCAGATCTCCAGACACAGAGACTAACTCTGGGGACATGGAATGTCACCTCGCTGGGGGGGAAAGAGCCTGAGCTTGTGCGGGAGGTTGAGCGATACCGACTAGATATAGTCGGCCTCACCTCCACGCACAGTTTGGGCTCTGGAACCCATCTCCTCGAGAGGGGCTGGACGCTCCACTTCTCTGGTGTTGCCCGCGGGGAGAGGCGGCGGGCTGGTGTGGGCTTGCTGATAGCCCCTCAGCTCAGCCGCCACGTGTTGGAGTTTACCCCGGTGAACGAGAGAGTCGCGTCCCTCCGCCTTCGGGTGGGGGACAGGTCTCTCACTGTTGTGGCGGCCTACGGGCCGAACAGCAGTGCAGAGTACCCGGCCTTCTTGGAGTCCTTGGGAGGGCTACTGGACAGTGCACCGACCGGGGACTCCGTTGTTCTACTGGGGGACTTCAACGCCCACGTGGGCAATGACAGTGACACCTGGAGAGGGGTGATCGGGAAGAACGGCTTCCCCGATCTGAACCCGAGCGGTGTTCAGTTATTGGACTTCTGTGCTAGCCACGGATTGTCCATAACGAACACCATGTTCAAGCACAAGGGTGTCCATCAGTGCACATGGCACCAGGACACCCTAGGCCGGAGGTCAATGATCGACTTTGTTGTCGTGTCATCAGACCTCCGACCGCGTGTCTTGGACACTCGGGTGAAGAGAGGGGCAGAGTTGTCAACCGATCACCACCTGGTGGTGAGTTGGATCCGCTGGAGGAGGAGGAAGCCGGACAGACTTGGCAGACCCAAGCGCATTGTGAGGGTCTGTTGGGAACGTCTAGTGGAGCCCTCTGTCAGTAGGGTATTCAACTCGCACCTCCGGGAGAGCTTCTCCCATGTCCCGGGGGAGGCTGGGGACATTGAGTCCGAGTGGACCATGTTCTCCGCCTCCATTGTTGATGCGGCTGCTCGGAGTTGTGGTCGCAAGGTCTCCGGTGCCTGTCGTGGCGGCAACCCCCGAACCCGGTGGTGGACACCGGAAGTAAGGGATGCCGTCAGACTGAAGAAGGAGGCCTATCAGGCCACTCTGGCTTGTAGGTCTCCGGAGGTCATCGACGGGTATCGGCAGGCCAAGCGAGCCGCGGCTCGTGCTGTCGCAGAGGCAAAAACCCGGGCCTGGGAGGAGTTCGGGGAGGCCATGGAGGAGGACTATCGGTCGGCACCAAAGAAATTCTGGCAAACCGTCCGGCGCCTCAGGAGGGGGAAGCAGTGTCTCACCAACACTGTTTACGGTGCGGGTGGAGGCCTGCTGACCTCAACTGGGGATGTCGTCGGACGGTGGAAGGAATACTTTGAGGATCTCCTTAATCCCTCAGTCACGTCTTCCGAAGAGGAAGTGGAGACCGGGGACTCGGTGGCTGGCTCATCCATCACCCGAGCTGAAGTCACTGAGGTTGTTCGCAAACTCCTCGGTGGCAGGGCTCCGGGGGTGGATGAGATCCGCCCTGAGTACCTAAAGTATCTGGATGTTGTAGGACTGTCTTGGTTGACACGTCTCTGCAACATCGCGTGGCGTTCGGGGACCGTGCCTCTGGACTGGCAGACCGGGGTGGTGGTCCCTCTGTTCAAGAAGGGGGACCGGAGGGTGTGTTCCAACTACAGAGGGATCACACTCCTCAGCCTCCCGGGTAAGGTCTATTCCAAGTTACTGGAGAGGAGAATCCGACCGATAGTCGAACCTCGGATTCAGGAGGAGCAGAGTGGTTTTCGTCCCGGTCGTGGAACACTGGACCAGCTCTATACCCTCCATCGGGTGCTCGAGGGCTCATGGGAGTTTGCCCAACCAGTCCACATGTGCTTTGTGGATCTGGAGAAGGCTTTCGACCGTGTCCCTCGGGGTGTCCTTTGGGGGGTGCTCCGGGAGTACGGGGTCCGGGGCCCTTTGCTCAGGGCTGTCCGGTCCCTGTATGACCGGAGCAGGAGCTGTGTTCGCATTGCCGGCAGTAAGTCAGACCTGTTCCCAGTGCATGTTGGACTCCGCCAGGGCTGCCCTTTGTCACCGGTTCTGTTCATAATTTTTATGGACAGAATTTCTAGGCGCAGTCAGGGGTCGGAGGGTGTCCGGTTTGGGGACCACAGGATCTCATCTCTGCTGTTTGCAGACGATGTTGTCCTGATGGCTCCATCAAACCCGGACCTGCAACATGCACTGGGACGGTTTGCAGCCGAGTGTGAAGCGGCTGGGATGAGAATCAGCACCTCCAAATCCGAGGCCATGGTTCTCGACCGGAAAAAGGTGGCTTGCCCTCTCCAGGTGGGTGGGGTGTCCTTGCCCCAAGTGGAGGAGTTCAAGTATCTCGGGGTCTTGTTCACGAGTGAGGGAAGGATGGAGCGTGAGCTCGACAGGCGGATCGGTGCAGCGGCTGCAGTGATGCAGTCGCTGCATCGGACCGTTGTGGTAAAGAGGGAGCTGAGCCGAAAGGCAAAGCTCTCTATTTACCGGTCGGTCTACGTTCCTACTCTCACCTATGGTCATGAGCTTTGGGTAGTGACCGAAAGAACAAGATCGCGGATACAAGCGGTCGAAATGAGTTTCCTCCGCCGTGTGGCTGGGCGCTCCCTTAGAGATGAGGTGAGGAGCTCGGCCACACGGGGGGAGCTCGGAGTAGAGCCGCTGCTCCTCCACGTCGAGAGGAGCCAGCTGAGGTGGCTCGGGCATCTGTTTCGGATGCCTCCTGGGCGCCTCCCTCGGGAGGTGTTTCAGGCATGTCCCACCGGGAAGAGGCCCCGGGGAAGACCCAGGACACGCTGGAGAGACTATGTCTCTCGGCTGGCCTGGGAACGCCTCGGGATCCCCCCGGAGGAGTTAGAGGAAGTGTCTGGGGAGAAGGAAGTCTGGGAGTCCCTGCTCAGACTGCTGCCCCCGCGACCCGGCCCCGGATAAAGCGGCAGAAGATGGATGGATGGATGGACTAACTAAACAAATGAAGTGGATGTCTGGACAGTGGCGGGCTCTGTGACTGTTTATGCATCTGTTGGCCCTATTTGAGCGCTGAGGTCATGTGAGAACACTCCACTTATTATCTTGTCTGTCAGACTTTAGCTCACACTGTCCAAAGCTCATATAATCCTCATGCAGTCCCTGACCCCCCCACACAGCTGACATTACCCCTATATAAAGGCTGTCCCATCTTGGTGTCTCCTGTCCATCTTCATGCTGCCACAGGTGAGTCTTTGAGTCACGCGTCTCTAATCTAAGCTAACAACATCCATTTTTCATCCATCTTATCTGAACGCAGAGCCATTTTTCAACACTTTTCATGCCCGGTATTACATAAAAGAAATACTGTTACTCCAAATGAATGATATTGCCCAAGAAGTATATCTGAACACCACAAACACTCCTGTAACAATACCACCACCAATATTCTTATTAACTTCACTAATATTTGTGTTAAGAATCTGCAATAATACAAACAACGATTGCTGTTCTTTTTGTAGATTCAAGTTCAAATTCAGCAAATATCTTTTTGAATTCACTATACTGACTATTACTCCACGCTTCACTTTGAATACTGAACTGAACTTGCCTTTACATTCGTAGTTGCTAAAGCGTTTGGCGAGCGCACAAACCTGTTACAAAAATACATGTGCAGTTCCTTTGAATTTTGTTGACAGTGCGGCATTGTGGTAAACTCATAATGGCGGAGATAATAGAATACAAAGCAGTCTAATCTTTCCATCTAACCACATTCCTTCATGTAAATCACATTAAAAGTGAGATAGTTCAGATAATCTCCCCCTCTTATCCAGGGATTCAGACTCTGTGACATTTCACCTCTTCTATTCCTAGAGCATTATCTACAAATGACCAGGGCCTAAGACGGTTTTTACCCAAAAAAGAACAACAACAACAACATGGGCCGATGTTTAAACAAGTGTACTCCCTAGAATTAAGTTTGCATTTCTTACTCTGCTGCAATAATGCAAATGACCTAAACAAAATAGGTGGAATGACATATCAATGACTGTCTTTGAGCATTGCTTTGACACATTTTAAAATTAGACTTAGTAGAACACATCAAGTTTACAATGAGCTTTATAGACGGTAGAAGTTTGAATTGAATTTTTTTAATCAATACATTTTCTCCTGCTTGTTCCCGTTAGGGCCCGCGGGGAACTGGAGCCTCGGCCCAAAGTAACTTCTTTTGTTACTTTAATGATTGTGTATTGTTGTACACATTCCGGCACATTGCTCTCAAACCAAAAGAAAACTTGCGGACACAATTATTTCTGGTATTCTGATTTGATACTGATCCTTTAAGCATTTGAAAATATATGTAATACTATAACGTAATGTATTGTAATGTAATGTATTTGTTTGTTTTATGTTCAGCATAATTATGTCTGATGTTGAAGAACACGGGTGAGTTTATTGAACGTTATGATGTCACAATATTTACAATACACAGATATTTTCATACTGTTAAAAGTCTGTTACGTTTCCCTCACTATTTTCAATTCAGAGTTCACCATGAAGGTATGCAGCACGGACAAAACAACTTCAAAATCAGTCATTTATTCATGTTTAGTCTTGGCTTTGTTCCCTGTCATTTTGTGTTGTGTTTCTTTACAGATGATGATGAAGAAGGAGGTGAGACAAAGCAGGAAAACAAGTGTAAAATGCAAATTCATGCAAATTCATGCCAACAAAATTATCTTCAACCATAACCGTTTTTTATTCCTTTTTCAAATGTGAATTGGCTGATGTCCACACAAAGAACGCCCAAGATACAGGTGATCGACACATACATGGAAACGCATAGACGTTCCCTAATGTCATTTTCTTCTCCATAGACCACATGTCACTCAGCTCGCTCCCCCCAAAATACCAGAGGGAGAGCGGGTGGACTTTGATGTATGTACTGCAGTCGTATCCTGTATACACTATGTTATGGGTTTATACACCTTTCTGCTGGTTACGGTAGGACATTCACAGAAAAAGGATGGAAAAGGACCTCCTTGAGCTGCAGACTTTGATTGATGTCCATTTTGAGCAAAGGAAGAGGGAGGAAGAGGAGTTGATTGGACTTAAAGACAGAATTGTAGGCAGACGCAGATTATGGATTTCTTTTTATTTAAATGGTGAATAACAATTATGCATTACATCTTTAGGAAAGTCGCAGAGCAGAAAGAGCAGAACAGCAGCGAGTCAGAGCCGAAAAAGAAAGAGACAGACAAATGCGGATTGCGGTATTCTTAAAGTATATTTTCGATATCTCAGAGTATACATATTAGGACAAACATACTGTTGCATTTTAAGGAGGAAAGGCAGAGGAAGGAAGAAGAAGAGGCGAAAAAGAGGGCAGAGGATGAAGCCAAGAAGAAGAAAGTGCTCTCAAATATGGGCGCGCACTTTGGGGGCTTTTTAGCAAAGGTCAGTAAAAGAAAAATGACTTATTTTAGAGATTGTATTGTCTTCAACTCATGTTTCTGTCTGTCAGGATGAGCAGAGGCGAGGCAAAAGACAAACTGCAAGAGAGATCAAGAAGAAGACTCTGGGCGAAAGACGCATGCCATTGGCCATTGAGAATCTGAGAGAGGATGGACTGAGGTGTCTCCTGTTTGAATTAGAGCTGCACCATTATGGAAACCTGAAAATCACTTTATTTGGATCATTTGTTTGTTTGTTTTTTAATAATGTCAGAGGTCAACCTGTAGAGAGGGAATAAGTATTGTTTTGTGATTCTTGTTTCAAAGTTACTGTGGATTTGACGAGGATTTGTGGGACAGAAAATGCGCTCAAATCATTCAGAATAATTTAATTCATATTTTTATTACACATTCTTTGCGCTTATTTAACAATATTAAAGGGCACATATTATGCTTTGTCCTGGTACCTAGAATTAACACAAGCAGATCATCATTTTACACTCTTTTCATTGTAAATCGCAATATAGATCTAAAATGACGTAGGTGCTAGTGGTTACGTGACATTTTAGAACTTTGCATGTATAATTTTTCTTTCTTTTTAAAGTTTTGGGCATGTGGGCGGGGATAGGGCGTAGGGAAAAACAGGAATTGCCGAGTACTGGAGCTCAGATTACTCAAACATGTATGAATCAATCAAAATGCAAGTTTGAGGAAACTAATAATGAGGAGAACACTGTTGCAACAAGGTTAAAAGCTCATTACTGTTGATTTAGCATATGTCCTTTTAAATTCGATTCATTTGCCTGGTTTACTTAGTTGTAACATTGAACTCTTTGGCATTTCAGAGCCAGAGCCAAAGAAATGTGGGAGCGGATCTACCACCTCGAGTCAGAGAAGTTTGAGTTGACAGAGAAGATGAAGAAACAGAAATATGAGGTTAGCTTTTACAAATACAAATGACATTATGAGGAAGCTATAATAAAGAGTATTTGGCACGTTATCTCTTTCAGATAAACGTCCTCCTGAACCGAATCCAACACGCTCAGAAATTGTGAGTGTCTGTGCAATTTCAGCATTTTATTGGACACAACACTGTTCTCATCTTTTTATGCTACAGCAAAAAATGCCACGGGAAGGGGAAGGTCGGAGGACGATGGAAGTAATCAAAACCAAGAGGATGGTCCATTGAGGGACCTTTTGTTGACATGTTGCAGTGTTAAGACGTTTTACTTTGTTTTGTACCCATTTTGTGTGTGGTTTGATTTGAATTGTGTGCTCAGATTACCTCTTTTGTCTCTATAACTATCATGATAATAAGTAAAATCACCTCTGTGGCATAAAAATTGCAAAAACATCATCAGTTGTCTCCTTTTGCCACGGCTCAAACCCAGATTCCTGAGCCATGTCCTCCACTTTAGTCCTGAAACCGCTTTCTTGTTCTTTGTTCAGATCCAGGATAAACCTAGGAGAAAACATAAGACAATAGGACTGTCACTTAAAACTAAATGTGCTTCACGGTGACTGTACTGTCTCCACGGAAACAGGCTGTGTTACTATAAAAAGCCTTTACTTGGCCAACTCCACGACCAGCACGGCGTCTGGTGCCGCAATCTGTCTCAGCGCTGGGCCCAACTGGTGTACGCAGCTTTAAAGCACGGGAAGACACACCAATGAAATACTAAACATGGAATAGTGTGGATAATGGGCTACGCAGAACCAGCTTAAAAACACACCCGACAGAGAAGAAAATCACATTGAAAAAGTTGACATATTTCTCTTTTTGTGGCATTTTTGTCAGCGCATCCATGGGCAGGAAAGTGACAGAGATGCCATCGAGCTGCATCAAATCTGGACAAAACAAATATTATAGTTCGACTTTAAACATCTTAAGCAATGCAGTGTGTTGCACGTGCTGTTCTAAATGTTTACCATTGGCAGTGACAGTATCAGTGGGTGGCGCCCGCTTTTCTTCATCTGGAGTAGTTCTCTGTCTACGACTCAAGGCCTGGAACAATGTCTGCACATTAGCCACAGAGACGTCTTGTGCCGTCTGAAAATGAGAAATGTTGGCTCAGATCTAGATGACTACAACGTGAAATCATTTGTCCTGAATATTTAAAAGAGTCACTTTGACGTGGTGCCCGTTCTGTGTCTTCAACAGACTTTTATCATCAGTCTCGATGCCAAATGCGAGGTACGGGCTGGATACTATGTCGCCCCAGTAGCCCGTCACGGCGACCTTTGACCCTTTCTGTCAACAGCACAGTGAACTTAAACATGCACAGCGTCAAAGCCTTTTAATGGCACAAGAAACCAACCTGACTGAACACCCTGCAGGACAGTAAAGTTGGATTCAAACTTTGGTAGACTCCCTCTCTCATTTCAAACGCCACGCCTCCTGCGCGCCATTGACAATATTGATGTTTGTGGATGAAACGGCCCTGAAAAAGTTACAACGTGTACGCGGCATTTACATGATCGCGTAAGTTGTAGGGGTTAGGGTAAGTCGTTCAGGTTATTTCTCTACCCCTTTTTCGTGCAGCTTCATGGTGAGGTCCCAGTCGAAGCAGCCTGTCCTGGAGTCGTAGCGCGTCCCGAGGTGCTGGCGAACTCGATAATCCCAGGCTTTAGACATCACAACGGGAGCTGGATGTCCCGATACGGAACACTCCGGCTGTGTCCATTGTTTGAATATCCTGACCAGCTCGTCTCGCTCTTTGAACTGCAGAAGAACAGCAGAGAAGCGTTTCTAATGTTCAAAAAGCGACAAAGAAGAGCCTGAATCAAAGAGACGACGTGATACCTTGAGCAGTGACGTGTTCAGACAGGGATGTGTGGCTTCTTCCATCGTCTCAGTAACTGTCACGATCAGTTGTGACGCTGCTCGTTTGAGTGTCTCTGCCGTCTGACTGCGGACTTCACTGTTTCCGAAAATCTCAAGGAAAGCTTCAGTCTTCTCTAAAAAACAACAAGGCAAATCATTAGAGCTGAGAATGTGTTCCATTTCCATTTTACTGGACGTACCACTGAGTCCCATGCCGTCCTCGGGCATCAGTGTGAAGTACAGCATCAGCATCTGTCTGGCCACCACCTCCATGTTGTTTTCCAGCACCCACACCTACCATAGAGAGGCAAGTTAAAGGGACTGTATGTGGCCTGCTCGCGCACAGGTTTAATTAAAGGTGCTACAATCACGTCTGAATCTGTGAATTTGCCTTGACCTGCAGATAGAGGACACTTATAAGTTTGTCTCCTTCTCAGTACGCGGAGCGAGGATGCAAAAGTTTAAACCCAGAATATATCCATGGTCTGAACATACTGGGATTCAGCTTTGAGACTGGCATCAAATTACGATTCAAAATGTAAGAAAACACTTGTGGTTTCTGTGAGGAGGACATTGAAAGCACTGATCATCGTTTTTCTATTGTGCTGAAGTCCATTTTTTCTGGCTGGAAATACACAATTGGATAAATTCCATATTTCCATCATCATCATTTTCATTAACTAGGGATGACATAATATTTGGTATGTTAATTAAATGTAAAAAAAGAGGAACTCTGTATAAATTTAATTGTATGTCTTGTTAAATTCTTTATCCACAAATCTAAAATCCTAAAGTGTGCCCCCAACTTTGCTTTCTTTAAAAATGAGCTAAAATTATATGTTAAATCCTTGAAATGTATGAATGGACCTAAAGCCCAAACAATGTATTCCCATATGTGTGAAATCCCCTTGGACTCTCTGGACTCCAGCTGAACCCCTTGATCTCTTTGTACTTTGCGCTCTATGTACTTTCCTTTTCTGCACTTTGCTCTCTTTGTACTTTGTTCTATATGCACTTCTTTATGATGCCATGTTTGTTATTTAGTATTTCATACGATGTCAAATAAAAAAAATAAAAAAAATAAAATGAATAAAATAAATAAAATGAATAGATACAGTAGATAAAATAGATAAAATTAGATAAAATAAAATAAATTAAATAAATAAACTGGCATCAAATGAAAGTCATGTGAGGCTCATTCTGCTTTCTCATTGGAGGATCGTCTTGAGAACCAATTAAGCGCAACATTATAGAAAACAACTGTGCCACCATGTCCAATGTTTTTTTTTTTGTAATCAAGACTAAATCAACATTGCAATTGTTATGAGTAAAAGCTATATTTGTAAATGCTATATTTTAAAATGGACAAATTCTGTAGTCATATTAAGTGAAAACTGTACTTTACTCACATGGAGACTGTGTTTGTCTGGCAGTCCTGCAATGGTCTTGAGAATGTGTCGAGGATCTGCACTGCCCACAAGAAGAATATTGGCTTCTTCTTTATTTGTAACAGGGCCTGGACACATAAAATAACACATGAAAAACTGTAATAAGTAAATAAAAATCTGTATCTAATAGTAGTTCATCTTTAGAGCTGTAGTGAGACGCAGTAGTAGTGGTTCCTCACCTGAGCAGAGCAGGTCCCGGGACGGACTGAAGCCCCACCACACACAGCAGCCCGCTCCTTCAGAAGCTCGGCCCGCGCTCATTCTTCTACTTTAAGACTAGATTCAAATATAAAGCGAATATCCAGAGAAACGACCTACCAAGTAAGTTAAAGTAGACACATAGTTAGTTTCTTTTGGGGATTGCGTTAGCTCTAGCTACTTAAAGTAAAATGGTCACGTGACGCGCTTTAAGCATGAGATTCTAGAATAATAAAGAACTTTTATTTAGGGATCATAATAATAAAAAAAAAGGATTTGTTTGTTTCACCTCAGTTGTCTTGTAGAATATTTATGAGATATAGGGATACTCACCTCGCACAAAAACAAAAGCAGCCGGAGTGAAAAGTTTGGCTGTTGCGTGGTAACGCTTCCTCCACTGAATGCTGGGAGAACTCGCCCTCTACTGGTCACATGGATCTATAACTGGTCCTTCTGGAGACTTGGGGTTTATTGATTATGTTTAAATGTGTGCTTACATTTAGCTATACACGGAAATTGCAAATTGTAAATTCCTCTTACAAAATCAACAAGAAAAGAAAAAAAAGGAAACAATTTGAATAGAAGATATTTGATCCACACAACACTCACTTTTGCTATTTTATGCAGCAGTACAATATAACTATGTATTACTACTGCACTAATTACTGTTCTAAAAGAGAAACAAGGCTTGTTCAGACTCCATGGAAGGTTTAATTAGAGATGTGGCACCAATACATTTACATTTAGGAGCTATGTCTTCAGAAAACCTTGACAAATGAACATGAAACATAAATTTGCCAGTATAATCCTACATTTGTTTGCCCTACATATAAACACACAGTACATTTTGCTTCACATATGGATGTAGGAAATTATGGTGAAAAACAAAAAAATTTCAAAACCTTCTGTACAACACAAAACCATCATTTTCATGAACAAACTGTGAACACAAAGTAAACAGACTGCACGCGTTAGTCGGTGAACCGTCTCAATGTAAAAAGTAAAATGAGCCCAATTCTAACGGGGTTTAGCCTTGAGCGTGGCCTCCACCTCCTCCTCTGCAATCAGTGTGTGCCATTGGGCCACAGGACGTCTTGGATTGGCCAGCATATCAGACCAGTGACGCAGGCCCACTCCAGTGGCTCCATAGCCCATGAAAGCCCCACCAATAGGGTCATTGCTTCCCAGTTTGTCATAGTCATACACCATAATGACCACTTGCACTTTCTGGAAGCAAAAACATACAGTATATTTAACACTTAATCACAACCATGTTTTAAATGTTGAAAATGCTTTACCTGAATCTGCTCAAAGGGGATTTCAAAGCTGAAACTCTCATTGAAATAAGGGTTTAGTGTGTTTTTCTTCACCGTCGTCTTCTTTTTCTTGATTCGTTTTCCATTTTGCTGCAGCACAATCTTCACATAAGGATCTTAAGGAACAAAACAGACATAATAAATATACAGATTTTATACCGTGGATAGCTCTGCCAATAAAAGTGAGTTACTTTAAATGTTTCTTTTGTTTTACCTGATAATCCTCCGACATCCATTTTCTTTAGATTCTTTGCCTCCATAATATTTACCGTGAGCTTCCCAGCGGTGGGCACATAACGTAACGAAATACAAATATCACCAAGCTTTTCTTGCTGCAATAGAAACAAAAAATGGTTGAGCGTGGATCATATTTAGAGAGCGATCCTGTGAGCTCTGTCGTACCTCCTCTTTCTCTCCACTTTCTAACTCTTTCCACGTTTGCATTGGCTGGCCCAGATCAATACTGTTCATGGCGATCTTAATCTCACCGATCATGTCGTGCTTAGAAAACCTGTCAAAGTCATAAACCTGCAAAATCAAGGTCTTACCGCCGAGCTCTGCGTACGGAATCTAGAGAAAGTGAGAAGAAACACACATACAAGATTATAAAGAAGAAATGATTAGCTAAATTCAAACTAAACAATCGTACAACCTTAAAAATGAAAGTTTCATTGAAGATAGGACACAGGTTCTTGCGTTGAACTTTGGTCTCATATTTCTTCTTTTTGTCTGGCAGTAAAAACACTTTGACATAAGGGTCTGACGTGCCCCCCATGTCCATGGCAGCCAGATCCTGAGCTTGAAGTATTCCCACAATGAGCTGGGAAAGACAAATAGAAACTGTGAAGTTGATAAAGTATTTGAGCTAAATGTGGTCTGAAATGTACCTGTGCGTCTGTGAAGTTGTAGTCCAAAGAATACTCCAATTTCCCCAACTTCTCATGCTCCTTATCTTCTTCCTCTCCCTTCTTCTCTTCTCCCTCCTATTAAAGACACATTTTCATATATAATTCATGTCAGACTTTCAAAACACCATCGCAAAAATAAACGTCGGGCATACCTTACTATCTTTCCCTTCCTCTTCACCTTCTTTAGTCTTTTTGCGACGCCCCCCTTTCCTCTCTCTGGTTTTCTTTGGCTTTTTCTTTTTGCCAAAACATTTCTTGAAAACGCAGAAGAGGCAGGCGGCGACCAGCAAAAGCACCACCACCACAATGGCCCCCACAGCCCACATGGGAACTGGAAGACACACAAAACAACAGAGTATTGATGAATGAATACAGATATTGCATCATATAGTGTAATTATGCCTTGAAATGTAAAATAATAATAGATTACAAAAAACAAGCAAAGACAGATGGCCATTTCTTACATGCATCTTGCTCTAATTATCCTGATTAACTTTCTTGAAAACACAATCATTCATCACAAAGAATAAAGAAATTGTGTTGTGTTATTTATAAGGACAGAATTTGGTGATACAGGTCAGCGGACTTCTGCCGTTTGTCGAGTGCGCATGAGTTGGCAAAATCCTCTCGTAAGATCAGATAATGACAGTGGTTCAGAGAGAGCAGACTGGGCTAACCACTGTCCCCTTCAGGCCTGACATTATCAGCTCAGTCCCGTTAAACCCAAAAGTATATAGAGTAGTTGAACAGAATGTGATGTACTTGTTATTCAAGGTAAACCCACTGCAACTTGTCGCTGAAATCCAAAAAAAAAAAAAAAAAAAAAAAAAAAAAAAAAGAGAGTGTGATTTTGAGTGTTTTGTGCAGTCTTACTCGGCAGGTGGGTGATTTCATTCATAAACTTGTCCTTCATGTGCGTGTAGTCGTGCCCATGGCCTGGATGGTGATGCTCTGGGTGCGGGTGCTCGTGCTCCTCGTGCCCCTCGTGGTGCTCTGGATGGTGCTCTGGATGGTGCTCGGGGCGGTGCTCGTGGTGGACGGTCTCTGTCGTCTCCTCAGATTCGGGCTCGGACGTCTCCACAGCCCGCCTGACCCGGACCCCGGCGCTCACCAGCCTCATGTTTGCTGTCGAGACAATATAAAGTTAAGGGAATCCATCAGCAGATCTGACTTGTGTGTATGGGCAGTGTAATCCTCTGTCCGAGCAGCACAGGGGAGCAGCTCTAAGCCAGATGCTCAACATGGCTGACCCTAATCCCTGTTACTCTCACTGTCATCTCGGCCTCGCACGTATACAAACCCATCGATTTTCCTCACGTCACCAGATTTATCCACAATGCAAGATTCAAATTGTTTTGCACTGCAACTATACAACTATAATGTATGTGCAACATTTTGAGTTATCCAAATTCGTTTTTTTCTTTTTGACACTGTAACTAACATGTAAAAACATTCATTTCAACCATAAAGAGACATGAATAAGAATGTAACCAGCATGGGAACAATCCTTAGTATCACAGATGATCAAAACGTGTCCAACCAAAACAAAAAACGTACTTTCATGCCTCAAATGCAGTGACATAACAATTCAGCAAAAGTATAATGTGATTGTACCTCTTGATCTGTATCCGCCCAGTAGCTTCATTTCCAAATCTTCATGTATTGTGGGTTTCTTCTTCGGACCCCTCTGAGCCTTCACAGTCCCATGGTCGACTGCACGAGCTCGGACTCACTGATCACCCTGCAACTCTTTCTCTCAAATCCAGAGCGCCGGAGTACGGAGTTGTGGTTTAATCCCCATACCCCTCCTCCTCCTCCCTTTAATAATACTGCCGTAACATCTGTTGCTTCCAACTCTCACTGACGACAAACAGTAAAGTATTTTCCTATATTTGCATCGTATATAAATTATCTTTAGATGTTGGAAGGCCAATATGAGATGGCAAAGTGTTGTTCATTAGATTGACGAGGCATCGCAGGAGTGGTCGTGTTATGCAATGTGAGATTCATCCGTCCTCATCACTAATCTCCAGGTCAGCAGCCCAGGCAGTCCATCGTCAATCTACTGAGCACCAATGTGCGATGTGCCTTCTTAATAACACAAATGTAAAAGAACAAACACAAAAATTGAAATGAGTTTTAAAGACTTTTTGCCATCACTATTTGCTCATGTGTTTGAGGTTGTAAAATACAGTGTAGCATGTTTCAGTAGCTCAGCACTAAACTGAACTGTGATGTGATGTTAACAGACGGCAGGTGAACGGGGATTTGCTGAAACGTACAATTTACAAAGTAGCATGTTAGTTCCAAACCCTTTGTCTGTCTGACAACCTGCAGTTAAAGATTAAGCTCCAAAGAATGAGTAAGCAATGTACGACTACAATCTTTACAGCATCTATAGGAGACCAGAAAGTGGGGCTATAAAACCTTAGTGTATGTTGTGCTTATACAGCTTAAGGGTAAAAAGTAAAAAACAAGTAAAACAGTTCTTAGTCAATGCATATATTTAATCCCAAATTAATTTTTTTGCAATTGAACAACAGTGATTTGCAATTTTCCAACATAACGGAATGTTAAAAAGACAGTCAAATGCAGCAGCAATGAATGAGATTGTAACTTTTGAAATATGTAACTTCTAGCACCGGTCACTGACAATACTGTAAACAAAATAAATTAGGTATTTGTAATTAGCTTTTTGAGAATTTTGAGATATTGTGTTTTTAAAATTAGCTTAAAGAGTGTGTTTATCAAAAAGATATTCTCCCATTCCACCAGTGGCTTCATTTGTGGTGACACGGCCCAGACTGCCCACATAGTCACCCAGCTTCTTGATGGTTTCATGGCTGCTTTTAAGAAAGGCGTCTTCCAGAAAGTCACACAGCTGAAAAAAATATATATACACACACGTGACAAATATGAATTTTATGCAATTTATATACAAAAATAATTAGTAAAGAGTGCCCAACTTACATGAGGATCACCATTGTTGCCAGCTCGGCGGTGGACGTCCAGAATGCAGGTATTCAGGGACTTCTGATAATCCAAAGAGAATGACATTGCATCCAGTCCTCCTCTCCAGTCCTCTCGCGTTGGCTTCTATAACACAACATTGTAATTTATGAATAAAGCTTTTCAGACTGCAATTTAAAAAAAAAAAAACTGCATAAGACATCAATGTGTACACTTACGGCAATAGTCTGGAGTAAAATGCGTCCTCCTCTCATGTTCTGATAGTCCAGCAGTTTCTCAGCCTGGTCCCTCTCCTTTACGGACTGCTCGAGGAAAAAGCTGGAGAATTTTGGCAAGGCAACGTCATCCCTGTCAAAATACATCCCCTGTAATAAAATAAATCAATATTTAGTAATAATAGTAGTAATAGTAATAATAGTAGTAATAGTAATAGTAGTAGTAGTAATAAATATAGCCGCAAGCGGCAATGATCGGCCCTCGCCACGCCGCAAGAGGAGGGGGCGCTAACGCGCCCCAATTGTCCTTTTATTACGCCTACTGCTGAATCTGTGACGCTGTCACATCTTCTCCCCTTTGTTTTACCATCAAAAAGCAATTTTATTTTGAATTCTTGGCAAAATGTGCGGCTTTGCCGCACAGACACCGTGACTCTTTGAATGAAAATGTGGATAACTTTTGATGGTCCACCCCTGAAGATGAGTCTCACCAAATTTCAGGTTAATAGGGCTGACGCCCTGGGAGGAGTTTGTGAAAGTCTAAAGTGTAAACATGTTCTGGCGATTTCCCCATTGGAATAACATGAAATGTTTCGGTCATCGTTACGGCAACGCCATAACAATTATGACATGGGTCTCATTGACTTTTTTGATGGGGATGCTAAAATTGAGTTGTGTGTCAAATTTCATATAATTTCGCAAAACTAAACATTTAACCTCCATATAAAATCTGTAGGGGGCGCTGTGGCGCCAAATTAATTTATTTCACTTCAAGTGGGTTTAGGGCAAAGAGTTTAACAACTGATTCTAATTTGACGCAATTCGGACTTTATCTGCGCAAACGGCAGAAATTTTAAATATGGGAGATTTCTGAAATTCTAGCTACAGTTTGCGGCTTCGCCGCACAGAGACCGTGACAGGTATCAATGTAATTTGGATAACTTTTGATGTCCCACTCCTCAGTAGCATTTTCACCAAATTTCAGCTTTTTAGGGCCAACGCCCTGGGAGGAGTTCGTAAAAGTAAGACGTTTGGAAAAACTCCGAAGTCATGTTTAGCCATTTTTGAAGCAATATGGCCGACATTTGGTTGGGCAGACGGCGTTGCCGTAATAATATTTTTTACTTCTCTTGTCACCATCTACCTCTGCGCCAAATTTTATGATTCTACGATCAGATTTTTTTTGGGTCATTTCCCATCTCTCAATGCATTTTTGGTACATTTGGGGGCGCTGAGGCGACAATTTTTTTATTTTAGAAAAGGGAAATAGCCAGAATGTAGAGAGGCACGATTTTTAGAGGTGTGAACATTTTTGTGACTTTTCGTCAATGTTCACTGGGTGAAAAATAGGGAGGTTGGTCCCGAGAAGAAGAAAGAATAATATTCCGATGCGAAAACAATGTTTCCCATTTTTCAAATATCATAAACTATACATTTTCGGAAAGCGCTCGCGCTTTCCTACCTCATGGTGTGGGTCCCTGGTCACTGACGGGTACTTTCGTTAATTTTGAGTGGGCTCCGCCCACTTTGTGTTTTTGGCCCTCTATACAGTAATAATGTTCAATTTCTGCATTACATGCTTATATGCACGGAACATGCAAGAGATGGGGAACGTATTCGTGAGCTACTTAGCGCAAATGAGTGCTTTATATGGGGATGACGACCGCTCGTTTAGTGCGCACTTTTGCACGGGCTTTGCCCGTTTACAACGGTAATGTTCCATTTTCCTACTACTAATTAGTATGCACGGGGCGTGCATGAGTGAAGGAGTGCGTTAGTGAGTGTTTGGAAGTGGGCGAGCGCTTCGCGCTCGATTTCGTGCGCACTACGTGCGCACTTTCGCACGGCCTTACGAGATTAATAGGCCTCTCGCCAGCTTGTGGCGCTCGGGCATAATAATAATAATAATAATAATAATAATAATAATAATAATAATAATAATAATAATAATAATAATAATAATAATAATAATAATAATAATAATAATAATAATAATAATAATAATAATAATAATAATAATAATAATAATAATAATAAGACTTACCAGAGCCATATACGTGTAGGACGCGGTGAGCTTCAGGTTGACTAGTTTGTTGATGTCCTCCTCAGTCTCCACATGGAAGTTCTGCTTTATCACCGACTGCATTTCTGAAAAAGATCAAATAAAAATCACAACCGTAAGCTTCAGCATTGTGTTGACATGACCCAGCCTAATAATTGTCCCGCGGTCTGTAGCTTGAATCCTGTTGAACTTACTCAGTTTTGGAGTAACTTCTCTGTTAACAAAACCCAACAAAGCTGTTGCTTGAAGCTCTGACGATCATGAGTGAAACCTGGGTTGAACCTGGGTTAAACCCTGAGCCACTGAAGCACAGGTCAGGCAGAGACAGACACAGCTTAGCCAATAGGAGTCAGGCTAGAGGGGAGAGGGCGGGGCTAACTCAGGGTGCACAAGTGCAGGTGATTACAACTGGATCTGTTTGTTTAAAAAATAAGTTCACACATTTCTGGTTCTGCCACAGTTCAGAGGTAAAGAACAAAAAAGTAAAAGAAATACATTAAAATGTGTGATATTGAAGACAATCAAATTATAATCATCTTTCAAAAAGGATTAATGCACACATACACTAGATTCAAATGTATGAAATGCATGTACTGTAACAAACAAAATGTTATAAAAAAAAAATTAACCATTTGAAATAAGAGAGATCCTGATCCCAGTTTGAGTTACAGTGTCACGTGCCACTGTGCTCACAGCTGATTGGCCCATATTGTTTTTTCTAACCCTAAACAGCTCTTGCCCTGGTCCAGAGCAGGAGAACCTTCTGGAGTCTGGAACTGAGACAAACTTAGGGCCAGAAAACGCGTGAGTTTTCTCCAACCCAAACTAAATCCGTTTCCGACCTCAGAAGTGTGTGTTTTTACATAAGCTTTTACATAGTTGCCAATATGTTACATTATAAGGATGTAAAGGATGTCCTGGTATAAAATGTTAGTGTTGCAATTGCAAATACTGAGAACTTGACCAAACATCAACTGAACTCAGAATTACACAAAATAAGTTAAGTGACAAAAACACCCTGATAAAAAGCAATTTACATTGTTACACATGTTATTTAGAGTTATTTAAGGACAAAAATAAATAAATAAAAAGTCTTGTGTTTTAAGCTAACGTTAGTTCGTACGATTATATTGTGACCTAACCTTAAAGAACTACGATGATCGAATAACTATAATCTTGACACCACTATTGCATAATACACAAACAGATGCAACACGCGCACCAGAACAAACTGTTCAATTACGAAACACAATGCACGTAACCATAATATAATAGATCCATGCACGTAACTCACCAAGAACCCAGAAGACCGGAGGACTTTACCTGCAGCGCGGTCATGTGCATGAACTATAACGAAATCCCTCGTATGGAACGTTTACATTTACCTGAGTTGTGAAGGAGACGGTTCTCTCCACGCCGCCGTTGATGTTCTGCCTTTATCTCACAGTCCGCACGCTTTTATCTCTCCTGAAGCACAAACTAACGACGCCCTCAGAGTGAAGAAGCTAGCTAACGTGGCTGTGCTAGCGCCCGATGTTTGTTGTCCTTTTGTGCTACGGCCCGTGAGCGCGTGACGCCTGTTAGAGCGCCCTCTGGCGGCTCACATATTACACGTTGGAATTTGATTACGTCATAATTTCAGAGGTGGGAAGGGGCGGGGCCGTTCTGAATCAGTCAATCAATCAATCAATCAATCAATCAATCAATCAATCAATCAATGACGTTTTAGGGTTGAATAATTGCACCACTCTCTTAAGATCGAGTGAGAGGCTGTAATTGTACCAGAGCCATGTCTGCAGTGTACAGCTTATTATAGTCCACACCGCCTGACCTTCACTGCACTGTCGTGTAAACGTCATTAAGCTTGTTGTTATTTTTAAATATTGGCCTTCTGTTTTGCCAAGCTCGATGTGAGAAGTCCAGTTCAGTGTCCAAAGAGGAGCACTGGGCCGATAGGGTCATTACAGGGGGTTTAGATTACATCCAGCATAACAATGTATGTGTTTTTGTTTTGTTTTTCAAACTTGGAGTAAGAGTAGCCAAGATCTATCACGATCCCAAGCTCTTTGCCAAATGTATGATCATAGCATTGTCTCTGCAAACCTTTTTGCAGAACTGTGGAGACACAAACATAATGAATTATTACTCTACTGTGTACTTACCAATGTACACCACTAAGTGACAGCATTGTCAATTGTAAATTTTCCCACAAAGTGCAGGCCCTATAAGTCAATTGATGTTTTACGTACGTAAACTATTTACAGAATTTTAAAAACAACAACAACAACAACAACAACAACAACAACAACAACAACAACAACAACAACAACAACAACAACAACAACAACAACAACAACAACAACAACAACAACAACAACAACAACAACAACAACAACAACAACAACAACAACAACCACCCTCATCAGTTTCAGTCCAATTCTCCTTACATTACTTATTACTTACATTATTCTGCAGCACCAGATCAAAAAGAAAGAGCTGTCATCGTGAGTGGAATACAACTAATCTTACAATCAGTGCTCACTTCTTCATTATATTTCCCGCTTTTATATTTTATTGCCTCCATAAAGCGTTGCCTATAGTGCAGTTCTACAATTCCTTTATCGACATAAACGAGTAAAATAGGCAAACAGGCTATGCAAAGTTTGTTGCTAGGTCTGGTCACAAGATAGGTAAAACATTTATAGCCCGTTCATAAAGCAAGATTATGCAAATGACTCAAATGATTGATATCATTTTGACAGTTATAAGGAAGTGAGGGGCAGGGCAAAGGTCTGTGTGGTTACAAGGCTGAAAAACAGAAGCGGCTATTGACTTAGTTTCTTCCTAATAGGAGAAGAGATCAGAGGTGACATAGGGAGGATATGCTTGAGAATTAAAAGTCAACATATTGGGATCAGCCTTCTGCCACTCATACCAGACCACCGCCCTCAAACCAGCTTTAACTATGTCTACAGACTAACAAACTACAATGGATTATTCTACTTTCAGATTCACCGCTTATAGTTTCCTGTTGGTGTTCAATCTGAGCCTGTTCTGGGTAAGTGCATTTCACACCTATCTTTACATTACACTGCATCTTATTTAACACACATGGCCGTAACATTTCACCAATCTGCAATGGTACAAGTGTACGTCGTAAGATTCAGTTGTGCTCTTCTGAAAGTGCTTGAAAATGGGTTCATTGCGACAGTAAAACACAGTGGAGTTTTAATGGTGGCTGTAAGTGTTTATGATATATACTATGTGACCTTTATTCATAGCCGTAATTATCTCTTCTTGTAACTTCCCCCAATGGAATACAAATGAGGAAATGCTGGGAATGAACAGCTGTATTACAGGCATTATTTTAATTTATTTTGCATGTTTTTTCCATTCTTATTTTAGTGTTTCTCGATTCTTACAAAGGTGCAATTTTTGTTTTTTTGTAACATATCAATGAGCAATTTGACATTCTCATTTTCAAATAAAAGCCTCATGTGATTTGCTTATCAACTGTCTTAAGTTGACACAATAAAAACGCACACATTTTAAAGGGGCACTACACAACTTTTTAGGTGGAGGGCCTGCCACCTGCTTGTCTCCATGGAGATGTTATTGCTTTGCCAGGAATGTTGTACAGTGTGTGTTTACGCAATATATGTATTTATCTCCATGGATACAATCAGGTCAGATATGACTTTCAAGGTATTAATTGAGGAAAACCTGCAAATGAATACTGTGTGACCATTGTGGCAGAGCCCTTTCCAGAACAGTTACACCTTTAAACATCATTCATCTTAGAAGTTGGCTGTATTCAAATATTGAAAGTCTAAAAAAGAAAAGCAACCTTAAAATTGGGTGAATGGTGTTGAACAATGAAATTATAAATGCAATTTTAATTCAGAAAAAATAAATCAATTAATAAATACAAAATACAGTTGATACTACACACAGTTTTCCTTATCAAAGAATTATTTTTTTTCTTTTCAAAATTATAGCAGCTAATTTGACCAGTGGTTGAAAATTCAGACCACCACATGCTTTATACCTCTGTTTTGACTGTAGCATAGAGTTTTGTGTCAGATGCCCTTTCGGATAGACTACTTATGGCCTATTTGTGAGTAATATTCTTTCAAATAAACACCTTTCTAATTATTTATCTGAAGTGATATAAAGAAGCACAGTTTTAAACAACACTCTGACTGATCACATAAAACATATTTTCACAGCTTTACCATTGTGAAAACTTGTGATGTTTTTTCTTCACTAGAGGGGCCTTGACTGCCAAGGACTGACTACTAATGGGACAACAACAATACCAGTGACCACTCAGTCGACCACAACCCTAAAACGTGAGATCTCACTTTAATATATACACTATAGTTTGCCCAGTTGCCATTGCTTTGCAACTGAAAATATGATTCATTTTTGTCTATTTGCAGCACCTGAAAATGTTAAAAATGTCACTGTCACTCAAAAAACCGAAACAACTGTAACCATAGTATTTGACAAGGTCGAAGGTGTCAATACGTATGATTTGTCTTATATCATCAATGGTGCAGAAAAGACTGAACAAATTACATGGAGTCCTGACACTCCAGTTAGACACCAGTTAGTTGGCCTCATGCCGGCTCACAAATACAACATGACTCTGCGCTCTAAAGTGGGGGACCTTCTTAGCTCTGGCTTTTCATTTACTGCAATCACAGGTAAGAGACATTTCACTTGCAACAACATGTACATAACCTTCATATTTGTGGTCAGTATTTAAATCTTATCGTCTCTTTTCCAGCTCCTGAAAATGTTGAGACATTTACTGCAGTTGGTCAAAGTGAAAGCAGTATAACTCTTCAGTGGACAAAGAAGACAGGCGTTCAACTGTACATTTTGAAATTTGATGGAATCGAGACAGACGTGACTGAGGAGGATTCAAGGAACTATGTAGTGCCAAATCTCTCTAGTGCCACTGCATACAATGTTACTCTATATAGTGTGTTTGAAGGCATTCGGAGCACTGGGGCCAATCTGACTGCAGCCACTGGTAAGTTTCCTTATGTAAAACACAGAGACATTTATCTCATTCTTTTTTGTGTGTGTGTCTAGCTCCTTCCAAAGCCAAGGATTTGAAAGCAGTCAAAGCAAATGAGACAAGTATAACTTTGCAGTGGATGAAAGACAACTCAATATATTACACTTTGAGGTTTAATGGAAAAGAAATTAACATCACTGCAGAGGAGCTTGGAAATCCAGCACAATACACAGTCTCAAACCTCCAAAACACCACAAGATACAACTTTACTCTTGTTCCTTATTTTAGAAACATACCAGGTGCTGAAGTGAGCATTAGCGCAGCCACAGGTAAGACTGCATGTTTTAAATGATTCTATAAAGAAACCTTCACAAATGCTTTTATGTCTGGCTTTTTCCAATTTTAGCTCCTCGAAAGGTAGAACGGTTTGGACCCGTCAATCAAAGTGAGACCAGTATAACTTTGCAGTGGGAGCCAGTGCCTGGTGTCATAGAGTATATTCTACATTATGAAAACAGTCATTTAAACATATCAGGAACAAATGAAAAAACTGTATCAGGCTTGACGAGTGGTACATTGTTCAATTTGACTCTTTTTGCCGTGTTTGAAAGTGTCCGAAGCATCGGTGCCCAAATAACTGCAGCCACAGGTAAGATGCTGGAGATTCTTTATTCTGTTTACAATTACAATTTAAAGTGTGTGCAGTTAGTTACAGCAGAACAAAATATATATAGTGTTGCTAAGGGTGTATGAATGGATGCTCCTGAATCTCTAACATTTTCTCCCTCTGGCCTTTACTTTACTTCTTTTTCTAGTCCCTCGTAACCCCACTGGCTTTAAAGCAGAAAAACAATCAGAGACGAGTATAACTCTAGAGTGGGACAAAGTGGGCGATATCCAGGACTATGTACTTAATTATGGATCAAAGCGTGTGCCAGTAACATCCTCAGGAGCCGTGGTAACACATGAGGTTACAGGACTTGAAAGTGGCACTCTATACAATTTCACACTGTCTACTGAATTTGCCAATTTGTCAAGCAGTGGGATTTTACAAAAAGAACCAACAGGTAGCTAAACTCTGCATCTGTTTTTGTCACTTTTAGTGTACATCAAATCTAATACTTACTCATGATTCTTGTTTCAGTTCCTCCTCGAGTGTCTGAAGTAAAGGTGACAGAACGCGACTTGACCACAGTAACTTTGCAATGGCCGAATGTGAGAAAAGACTGGAACTACAGTGTGGTTTTTAGCGACAGCGCTAACAGTAAAATGATCAGAGAGGGAGATTTTGTTTCCTTCACTGTCACATCTCTGAAGCCCGGAACTGTCTATACATTTGCCATTGTAACAGAATTTGCAATGTTAATGAGTATTCCTTTTCAAATTGAAACAGTGACAGGTACTTTGATTCTTTTAGTAGACTATTTGAATACACTGGCTTTACATTAAATCACGTGTTGTTCCTTTGCAGTTATAGACTGTACTATAGTGGACTGGAGCGTTACAGAGACGTCGATCCAAGGAAAGGTTAACGGTGCGTTCACAGATGCAACAGCTTCCAATGGCTCACAGCCACATCCCAACTCTGGCTTTGGTGGTGACGTTAAATTCACTGGCCTTTACCCTGGTGCAAACTATAGCATGAAGCTGCTGTATAAGGGGCTGGAGCAGTGCAACCACGCCCTCACTATCAGTAAGTACCATCAGCCACTGTTGCATGTCGACTCTTCATCTGGACCATACTCATCATGTCCCGTTCCACCCCACAATGTCCCGTTCAAGACCACTTTGTTGACGTTTTATTGTAGCAATTTTTTTTAAATTCTGTCAACTGGACAAATGTTTTATGAGTGATGACGTTTCGACACTTCTTCAGTTCATCTGGCAGAGGAAGTGAAGAAGCTGCTTTGATGAATTTGGTTTTCTTTTGCTATGGAATCTACCTGGACGATTGAGGGACTACACAAATGACTTTATTTTCTTTACCATCCTGTTTCCCAATTAAAATGATTTGTACCTATGCAAAATTAGCAAAAAAAATTACCCATCAAAGTACCGTATTTTCCAGACTATAAATTGCACCTTTTTTCATAGTTTACATATACATACAAATGTAAGTTAATCTATATAATTCAATAAGTTGTAATGCATTGGTGGTTTACACATTCTGAACTGTGACAATGTCTTACTTCCAGACAGTATTTTCATAAGAATCCATAAAATGACTTCTTGGCCCTTGAAATTGCTTTATTATAAATATCTACAATGTTAAGAACTTTACTTCTTTATTAAATATTACTTTATAGGTCTTGATGTCATCTGAAACACATCAATGAAATGCAATACAAACAGTACAAAATAAGTATAAGACAAAGGAATACAACAATTTGTGTCTGAACCAAAAATTTGTTTTCTTGTGAAATGACTTTTCATAATTCATGTTTTATTAACTTTGATTAACTCTTTAGTTCCCCCTCCTTTGATGGCGACGTGTAAGAACTGGGACGCTGGTTACTCCATCTACATTGAATGGAAAAGACCAAGTGGTGTCTGGGACTCAGTGGAAGTTAATGTCTCTGATAAAGTGCATAAAGTGGGACACAATGAGGAGCTCTATGCGGAAATATCAAATGTTCAACCAGCCAAGAAATATAAAGTATCAATTTCCTCACTATCTGGACCACAAAGAAGCAAACCATATGTTTTTGAATGTGCCACTGACGCCAGGGGTGAGTTTCTTTGTCATACATTAATTTATTGTATTCCATGCCAACATTACTAATATATCTGTCTGATGATGTGTTTACAGGAGTCATTGCAGGAGCTTTCTTTGGTGTACTGCTTTTCCTCGCTCTAGTCTGCGTGGTTGTCTTTATTATGTTAAGAAGAACTAACATAATTAGGTTGGCAGAAATAAAATGTCTGCTATAATCTATCAGTAATTGACTAAATCAGTATCAGCAATGATCTTTGTTTCCTCCAGGAAACATAAGAAGTCACTCAACGGTGCAAACAGGACCTCGGTTAAAAAACCCAAGTATGTTTTAACATATACCTAAAGAGTTATTTTTATTTTTAACAAATACTGCTGGCTCTGTTTTTAGATGGATTCCTTTGGATAGGTTCCCCTGCCTATTCAACGAGTTAAGTGCAGATGAAAATAAAGGTTTCAGCCTAGAATATGAGGTTAGTAATCTTATTTAAAATAGCTAATGTATTGTTCTAAGTGGAGATCTTTGCCTAAACCGTACACTGAACATTACACTGAAAACTTGCTTATCTTGTTTTATCTCTTATTTGACTTTCACCTGTAATTTCATATGCAGGACCTTGCAGTTGTTGGCACAGAGCAGAGCCAGAAAGCAGCCACAATACAAGAAAACAAATCGAAAAACCGTTTTATCAATGTTCTCCCATGTAAGTATGTGTTAATCAAACTTGCACAAAGCTTTGACTGACACTTTGCTCACAATCTAGACGACCACAGCCGTGTAAGACTGACTTCATCCTCTCCTCACAATGACTACATAAATGCCAGCTACATACCGGTGCGTAATGAGATGAAGAGCACAGATACATTTGGCCGTAGCCTGCTGCTGAATTATAATGTGACTTATTGATCCTTAGGGCTACAATAGCAAAAAGGAGTTCATTGCAGCTCAAGGTCCTTTGCCGTCCACTGTTAGAGACTTTTGGAGAATGGTCTGGGAGCAGAAAGTGAGAGGCATCGTCATGGTAACCAATTGCACCGAAGGAGGACGGGTGAGAACAGGATTTAACTTTAAAAGCACTTTGAGAACAGGTTTAATTATCGTTTTGTTTTCTCCAGATTAAATGTGAACAATACTGGCCTGATAGCAACGCTCATGTAGGAGGAGATTTGGAGGTTTTCACCACTTCGGAGCAGAAGGAACCAGACTGGACACTGAGGGAATTTAAAGTGAAACATGTATGTTTATGTATTAAGAGAGTGACAGTGGCTTGTCAAACGGCAAAGCATTTAACAAGCACAGAATCCTGCCTGGGACATGTGGGCAGGATAGTGAGTAGTAAAACACTAACAATACAACACTTTTTTTTTGGTTCACACAAATATTCTGATACTGCTCTTAGAAGAATGGCTAATTTTTTTTACATCATCATTACTTTTACATCATTGTAGCTGATGCAACTCTATGGTTTTTGCTTTATCTTTTTCAAGTAAACATAATTCTATGAATGAACATAGGTTATTGCTTTGCCTGAAATGTTCCACAGTATGGCATTAACATTTTGTATTTATTCAAGAATAGGTGTTTTAATGTTAAAAACAATTCTTTGAAATACATGCATCCTTACTGTGAGCAGGGTCAGCTTTCCATGGATCTGACCTGTAACTTAGCCTGGTGGCATCATCCGCTTGCCTCCATGGAAATAGATACCTTTAAGGCCATACTGTGGAACCTTCTAGGCAATGCATTCATATATCCATGGAGGCAAACAGAGTGCGGACGCTCTGCTAAGAAGGCTGCATCGTGCATCTTTAAGAAAGATTATGTTTATTTGTTTTAAATCATGCAAAATATTTTTATCTACACTTAATTCTGAGCTCTATTAGACCGGAAACAATCTTTTGCATAAGACCCATAGACTGACACCCTCCTGTTGATGCAGAGGCACACATCAGAGGAGCGAACAGTGAGGCATTTCCACTTCACTGCCTGGCCGGACCACGG
The DNA here is from genome assembly GCF_026437365.1 of Eucyclogobius newberryi. NCBI lineage: Eukaryota > Metazoa > Chordata > Actinopteri > Gobiiformes > Gobiidae > Eucyclogobius > Eucyclogobius newberryi. The sequence continues at coordinate 17,683,773 of NW_027315835.1, forward strand.
AGTCCCACAAGGAACACAGCTCCTGATCCAGTTCAGAGCGCTGGTTCGACGACACATGCAGACAGAGGCTGCAGGGGCGCCTACAGTGGTCCACTGCAGGTACAGTCTGAGACTAAAGTAGGCTACACAGATGAATGGAGGTGTATATCCAATTTACAAAAATATGGGAATCAACCCAACTCTCAGCATTATAGAGGCTCGTACAACAACATCCACTTTGTTGGCATTTATTTTAAAACAGTGAAAGGATGGGGCCTCTCACACGGAGTGAAGCTGTGATGGAGAAGGGTTTCCTCATGGGGCAGTGCAGTCCTGTCTCTGGACAGGACAGTGATAAAGCCTTTATCATAAAGGGGGTGCTATTTAAATAGTAAAAAGCCTTCTCATGTGATAGGAAAATTGTATTTATTATAAGTCTGAAATAACTGCTGGTTTAATTTTCCAGATTCTTATACCAAGTTACTGTGTTACTCTGTCTCTAACTCAACCTGGGAAAGGAAGTATTTTGTTTCTATATTATAAAACCGTGAAGGGCAGATTTGGCTTAGAGAGACAATTATTTGTATTTTATCTCCTGTTTATGGCGAGGAACAAACATGACAGTTCTGCGTGCATTATTGTCCACAAATCATCAACTAATTTATTTGCGGATCAAAAGGTGTGATAAGAAAAAGTGAACTCCTTTCTGTGACATGCAGTGCTGGAGTGGGCAGGACAGGCACGATCATAGCACTGGACGTGCTCCTGCAGCAGATGGAAACAGAAAAGGCAGTAGACATTAACGGCTTTGTGCATAAGATGAGACTAAACCGACCACACATGGTACAAACAGAGGTAAGGATGATAATCACATTAAATTACTCCTTCTTTGCTTTAAGGAAGTGTTGGCTTCAAGACCGTTCTAAATGACTAAATATAATACGGCTTCTGCTTTTTCTGCTTTGGCAGTCTCAGTACATGTTTCTACATCAGTGCATCCTGGACCGTCTGCTGCTCAATGAGAAGCCGGAAGAAAATATCTATGAGAATGAACTGATCTACGCCAATGCCTCTGCGATCAGGGACTTTCAGAACATGAATAAATATGTCGGTGTAATCCCTCATTCGTCCAGGCGTGTTCCATAGTAGAAAAAGCTTCAGTTGTAGTCCAGATGACTACAACTGAAGCTTTTTCTACTATAACATGAATAAAGCTTAAACGTTCAATTTAATATCTGCTGTGAAAGTGTTAGACCATCATTTACAACTTTTATCATATTTTTAAATCATACTTCAAACGACAGAACAAATGAATAAAATGGGCACCTAAATGTCCACAAGGAAGAACTGTACATTATAATATAATTTATTACTGTATTGTACACCGCATATGACCAATGTATTAAGAAATGTTTGTAAAAAAATATATATTTTATTTAAGAACAAATATAAAACAATACATGATGGTGTCTGGGAAACATTCTTTATGGAAATGGGTTTCTGGTTTGTCATATTTCACATCCCCTTCATTGCTTACACTTCCTTCTCTGTCCTCAGTTTAGTTTGTCATTTGTCACTGGTGCTTACAGGAGCAGAAAACACTCTGTTGATGAGTGCTCTGGCACTTAGAGCTTCATTGCTGACTTCTAAAGTCCCAGAGTGTTGTTTCCCTGGATACACAGGTTCAGATTCAACTGGTAGTGAGGGCACTGAAAACTTCTTAGTGTGGCAAGTCATGGGGTGTTTTAACTTTAGTTACGGTTAAAACCCAAATCAGAAGACCAACAAAGCCACCTGGGCATTAATGGGCGCAGGACCATATAGAAGACATTAAAAGGCGCACAGATTCGTTGTTGACATGAGGCATAGACATTTTTAATACCAGATATGATTTATTTATAAATAACTTTTCTCTGAACAGTAAATTCCATAATAAAAACATTTTCAGTGAAATTACACAATCATTGTCCATAAAAACAATCACACTTGAGGTTAAAAAAAGGCAAGGTGGCAGAGCATACTTGTCCCATCCCCCATGACCTAAAAATTGGTTAGTGTTAAAGATGGAGCAGATATGGGCCTAAAGTGCTGCTCTCTTTTACCTCTGCTGGGAAACTTCTGCTGCGCACCCTTGACGGGCAGCGGACGTGGCTAGTTCAGCCGGCTACACACACGGGACCCCAGCTTCCAGAACAACCAGTCGCCAAAGCGCAATCCAGGAGTTCCCCATAGGCACCAGGGTAACATAAATTAGTGGCGGTAGAATTAAAAGATCGTAATAGAAAATGCCGAAACTACCTGAGGACAGGAGAACAGGGCGTCGACACGGCCCAATCTGAGGCGGAAGTGGGAGAAGCAGAGGAAGAGGAAGTGGTAGAGGGGGGGGTTTTATAGAGTGGAGTGACACCTGCTGGCCAATTTGACTAAAGACAATCCACCCTGGGGTGCACGGTGGCAAAGGCGGTTAGCGCTCTTGCCTCCCAAGAAGGAGATCATGGGTTCGATTCCCGGACCAGACCAACATCACATGATCTCTCTGGGTGGAGTTTGCATGTTCTCCCCGTGTTACCGTGGGTTCTCTCCGGGTTCTCCGGCTTCCTCCCACCGTCCAAAGACATGCATGTGTTAGGTAAAATTGGCGACTCTAAATTGGCCCTAGTGAATGAATGTGAGCGTGAACTGTCTGTAATGTCTATGTCTCTGTGTTGGCCCTGCGACAAGTTGGCCACTGTCCAGGGTGTACCCCGCCTAAGGCCCGAAGTCACTGGGATAGGCTCCAGTCACCCGCGACCCCGAAAGGGAACAAGCGGTAGAAAATGGATGGATAGACAATCCACCCTATCACATTAGCAATGTTGTGAAGTACACAGCAGGCTCTGACAATTTTGGTTTTTGGTCCAGACAGCTTTCCTTTGCAAAGCCGAGCTGCAGCAGCACCTTGAAGCGCTTCATCAAACAGCTGAGCGTGGCCCACATGATGCCCAGGATCTTGGCATGAGCGTCATTAAAGCGGACCTCACTGTCACTGGCCGGGTCTGTCACAGAAGTTAAGACGTGTTTGCTCTGGAGATAACCTTTACCAGCTGAAAGGAAAAGAGAACACACATTACCCACAATTGTAATATTTATACAAAGTTCATCTCTCTAAGCCCAGTGTCACCCCCTTGGGTCCATCTGTAAATGCAATTGAAATATTTTACAATTTATTTTCAAGTCAAGTCACGTCCTTCCCTCTGGCTGAAGACGCCCACATCTCGTGCTCGGACGTGCTGCCCACTTCGCACTTCTCCACACACAAGATATTTCCGTCTGAATCGCAGATGAGTTGGCTCACCACCGCGGTGTAACCCAGCCGGCTGAAAAAGGTCCGGCAGTCCTCCTTATCGTACGGAGACACCCTCACCCGAAAGTGCGGCGATGCCAGGATGCCCAGCACGTCGGGGATGCCGCACAGTGTTTTTACGTTAGATGCGACTGTTGCTTTGGCCTCTTCAGTTTCGGGGAAAGTGACAAACTTCTCCGTCATTCATTGGTCCCGGACACCAGGCTGATGATGGCCGGGCAGTGCGTGTGCGTGAGTCCCAACCATGGTCAGTAGCGAGGCGGAGGATATGCCGTGTGCGTAATAGTTCAAATCTGGGGGTAATAATGTACTCAGACTTGAACTTTTACAGCCACATCAAATCAATAACATCAGCAGCTTTTTACCATCAAAAAAAAAATTGCCAAAATCTAAAATATAGTGTTTGAGACAGATTTGGTGCGACTTATCCATGTGTTTGTCTCCTGTAGATTAGACTTCTGTAACGGCTGCTCACTGGCCTCTCCAAACGAGCTGTAAAACAGCTGCAGTTCATCCAGAACGCTGCTGCTCGGGTCCTGCCTAGAACCAGGAAGTACCATCACATTAGTCCTGTTCTCAGGTCTCTGCACTGGCTCCTGTGGCTCAGAGAATAGACTTTAAAGCAGCTCCACTTGTGTACAAATCTCTCCATGGCCTAGCACCAAAGTACATCTCGGACAAGTTAGTGCCATATGAACCATCTCAGACTCTGAGGACCTCAGGGACTGGCCTCCTGCTGGTGCCGGAGTCAGGACTAAACATGGACCGGCCTCCTGCTGGTGCCAGAGTCAGGACAAAACATGGGGAATCTGCATTTCAGTTTTATGCAGCTAAAATCTGGAACAGTGTTCCTGAAGATGTGAGACAGGCTTCTACTCTAACAATGTTCAAATCTAAGCTAAAAACAATTTTGTTTTGCTGTGCATATGACAGAAAGGATTTTTTTTCCTCTTTTATTTCTTAAAACGTTTTGTGATTTAATTGTTTACTGGCAGACAGACTATTCTGTGACCTATTTTTGACATTTTAAACACTAAAATACAGGTCTGAGACTATTTTGAGATAGTACCCTGCACCTTTAAATTTTATCCTAAAAAAAGCACCTTTAAATTCATTATTATTCAAACACGATTAAAATTTAACATTTAAAAACTTCTGCTAGACACAATAGCCCATTGAGCGGGTGCCTGGGGAGTGGGTTAGAACAGTCGCTGGTCAGAGTGTCAGTCGACACTAAGCCTACTGTAAAGACCAGGAAGAGCCTGGCGCACCTACCCACTGACCAATAGCCAGTTTTAATACTAAAAGCTTTGGTCGAGTTTTGTCTGGGACAATTAGTTTAGTGAAAGCTAAATCTAAGGAGGGGCAGACGAGTCTGGGTCCGTTGTTAAAGATACAAAGCGCCACACATAAGGTGGAGGTGTTGACGAGAGAGTCGTCGTAAAAGAAACATACGCTCAGTACAGACGTGTGCAAGAATCAATATAAAAGTGATGGAGACATCCTGGAGACACCTGTCATGCTGGCAATGTCAAATAAATATGAGAAAGAGTGTCTGGAATGCTATGTGTGTGTGGTCTGTCATTTCTTTGTGATTTGAATGCATTTTTTTCTGTTGTGTGAAGCACTTTGAATTGCCTTGTGTAGGAAATGTGCTCTACAAATAAACTTGCCTTGCCTTGCCTAGTTCAATGTCACCATAACCAATGCATCCACGGATAGATGTTTTTTTTTTTTTGAGACACATAGTGCATACGAGTCTGCAATAAACATGAGGCACGGTCTGGTGAGTTGAAACAGACTGAACAAAGATTCGACAAACAGTCGCTTGAGTTCTCGAATCGGCAAAAAATCCTCCATCATTCCTTTGACAGTTATAAGGAAGTGATGGGCAGGGCAAAGGTCTGTGTGGTTACAAGGCTGAAAAACAGAAGCAGCTATTGGCTTAGTTTCTTCCTAATAGGAGAAGAGATCAGAGATGACATGGTGGGAGGATGTGCTTGAGAATTAAAAGTCAACATATTGGGATCAGCCTTCTGCCACTCATACCAGACCACCGCCCTCAAACCAGCTTTAACTATGTCTACAGACTAACAAACTACAATGGATTATTCTACTTTCAGATTCACCGCTTATAGTTTCCTGTTGGTGTTCAATCTGAGCCTGTTCTGGGTAAGTGCATTTCACACCTATCTTTACATTACACTGTATCTTATTTAACACACATGGCCGTAACATTTCACCAATCTGCCATGGTACAAGTGTACGTCGTAAGATTCAGTTGTGCTCTTCTGAAAGTGCTTGAAAATGGGTTCATCGCGACAGTAAAACACAGTGGAGTTTTAATGGTGGCTGTAAGTGTTTATGATATATACTATGTGACCTTTATTCATAGCCGTAATTCTCTCTTCTTGTAACTTCCTGTCATGGAATCAGAAAATGTCCTTGGGAGGAGACATACACCGATGCTATTCCGTAACACATAGAGAACACAATTCAACTTAGAATATGAAACGACACAGAAACATCAGACATTTGTATGGCAAGCTTGGGAGAAAACGCTGGGCTGTGTCAGCCAGGCCGTTGTAAGGAGCCTGGCTGACCCTCCTACATCTCACCCCGTTTTTTCCCATGCTGGTTGGTTTTATTAGATATTCTGGAATAGGCGGGTCACATTTCTCATTGGTCAGCCTCACATCAAGGCACTTGGTATTTTTCCGTAGAGATAAAGCCTGCAAGGGGGGGTGCAACTCCCCCCCTGGGGCAACATTCTTTGGCCCATCTTTATGATACCTTCACAAATGCAGTTTGTCACACACCCGTTCTTCTCTTAGACTAATGATGCAGATAAAATATCACTATTATGCAGATAAAATACATCACAGAAATATAATCATATATTCACATTTTATCACATTTCCCTCCTGTTTATCAAAGCATTAGTCAACTGTCTCACATGCCAAACACATTATTCTTTTCAGTTTTCAACATGTCTTTCATATAGGTGTTAAAATGACACTTTTACACACAAAAAGTTATACACAGTTCTCAAAATTGAACATACTTCTTTTCTCTCGGCCCACAACATTTCTACAGCATTACTGTCCTAAATTTTGAGTCAGATTGGTCAATCTCTGTAATTTGACAAACATACAATTTATCTTGTCTATAATTTTGCGGTGTGATGGGAAATATAGAAGTACAAGCGGAAAGCCCTTAAACCCGCTGCTCTCTGGTCAGTCAGTTTGACTCGTCAGGGACCTCTCTGGACACCCAATAGAATCAAATACGTAGTATCAGGTGCTACTGGAACCAGATTGTCCACTAACCTCTCGACCTTGACCCTGCGGTATGGTTCTGGGTGATGCTGGTCTTTGTTATGACCATGGCTGGCCACAAAAGGTATACATAGGCACAACGTCCCACAAGTGTCCCCACATCACCATACGTCCTCTCTTGGTTCCTTAAGAGACCTTCTTCCGCTGCTCGCTTCGGTCACACCTTTGACACATGAACTGGTACATTTCCCATCTCAATTCATAATCTCATTAACATTGCATGTAGTTATGTTGTAGCAGATAAAAAAGAACACTCTTAGTTAGTGCAAACAACAGTGGCTGTGGTGTAATATGCCATCGTGTTTCTTCAGCTACTGTCATGTCAGTAGCTTGTACATTATACATTTCACATTACACATTTCATAACCTTTCAAGTTGATCACTTATTTTCTTCCCTTTATATTCCATGTCTGTGTATGTTTCATTTCCCGGTATACACAGTTGTGTATGTTGATCGATTGTCCCGATTGTCCCGATTGTCCCGATTGTCCCGATTGTCCCGATTGTCCGGTGCATAAAACAGGTGTTCAGCACCCATGTTACCGTCATCACTTGTGATGATGATTCTTTTTCACAGAGTATGGTACTCTGCGCACCGTAGCCTCTGGCTCTCGTTCATCATAGCAGAGTATAGTACTTTGCGTACTGTAGAATCTGTCTCCCGTCCATTGTAGCAGAGTATCGTACTCTACCGTAGACTCTGGACAAAACTCATACAAACGAAGTCCTGCGTCTGCGATGTTATGGATCTGCCGCTGTGTTGTCCAGACATTTCTCTCACTTTCCCATGAGAGCACCCATGTTCTCGTCCCTCCAATGTTCGGTGTGAGGACGACACGGTGTGGCTCCGTCCACTTTGCTCGTCCACCTGGCTCGTCTCTGTAAACACCACATCTCCAACACGTTTTTCTGCTGTGATAAACAAAGTCTTTTCGACAGTTCAGTGTATTTCAAACAGTTTTCTTGTTTACAATTTTTTTTTTTTGGTAATTATTGATTCGGAATATTTGTTTACTCGTCCATATCCCTCCTTTTTGAGATATGGCTTTGCCCATTTCTCAAACTTCTACACAATTCTACATTTAAACAAAATTCAATAATCCAGATAGTTTACAACGATGTAATCAAGGAAGAGATGGAATTGCGTCTGTCACTCCAACTCCGCAATATCACCTCTTGACCTTTCACAATTCAGTGGTCACATCCCTGGCTGAGCCCCCCCTTACACGGCGCTGGGCCCATGTGTCTGTGTCTGTAATCCGACACTGCCAAACCTATCTGTTTTACCACCATTTGTTTCAAACTCTAAATGTTTCAATCCACGTGTGCGCGCGTATGTATGTATGTATGTATGTATGTATGTGTGTGTGTGTGTGCAATACAAATACATCAAACAATACTAATTATTGATTATAATTCCCCCGTTGAGCTGGCCATAAGGGTCAGTTCACAACTTAGAATTCTTCACATAATTAATCATTTCACATCTCCTCTGTTTGTGTGGCCTGCATAAAGTCACACATCTAATGTAATATGTGCTAATCTTCTATATGTGCTTCAGGTGAGTTCCAAACTCAATCTCTCACACCTGCTCATGTGATGCTTTACAAACATTGTGTATTAGTTTGTTCTAACAAGTCTATATGTGTATTAAAATCAAAATGATCCTAAACCTTCCCCTTGGTTATAAGGCACATCATTTTCATCAACCCTTTTTCCCATTGTTCCCTACTTTCTTTGTCTTTCCTTTGTCTCTCATCACATCTTCCCCTCTGTCTTCCTCTCTGTCTTCCTCTCTCTCTCTCTCTCTCTCTCTCTCTGTCTTCCTCTCGTAACGGAGGAAACACCATTTCCAACTTTCTAAACCTGCCTTTTCTTTCTCTCTTTCACTTACTCTTACCCTCACTTGTAACCTGCTTTTACTTTCTCTCTTTCTTGTAGTCTAACCATCTCTTGCCTCCGTCCTGAGTCCTATAATGTTTAGGTCCTGTTATCACTGGTTTTCATAACTTCTATAGCGTCTAAATTTAGATGATATTGTCTAATTTAAATCTATTCAATTCTTGATTGAATCTCAACAATCCTTCAGGTATTTACTTTAGAATGTCAAATTCTTTCCCTGTTAATGTTAACTTTTCCTATTACTCATCAATCAACCCTCCCTGAGGTGGTGTTGCTGTTGGTGTCCCTGTGATCCGTAAAGATAACAACATCTGCTCCATCCTGAGTCCTCCAGATTCTTTGCCAGTCAATAGCCCCTTATCTCTGACTATCTTTATGACTTGGTGTCCCATGTTCCCCCACTTCTGCGTCAATTGCCTTAGTTAATGACACATTCATGTCTTTACTGGGAGGGCATTTGACGTCACTATTTAACTTATTCCCTCACTTACGTCTACATGCAATACGAGGTTTCCTCATGATAATACAAATAAATAAGTTACTGATATAACTTTTACTATCACTTTACTTACTACCCATTCTACTCCTATGTCCAAAAACTTCAGTAGTCACCCATTTACCCATATTATTCCTCCCAGGCCCGTGCCTGTATTTGATCCTAAATTTAAAAAGGCAAGGCAAGGCAAGGCAAGTTTATTTGTAGAGCACATTTCATACACAAGGCAATTCAAAGTGCTTCACAGCAGGAAAAATGCATTCAAATCACAAAGAAATTACAGAAATACAATAAAATTAACTAAATTAAAAATTATCAATCCAACTGATTTTCTAAACTAATAAAATCACAAACAAAAGAGAAGAGTGCAAAGATAAAAATTAACTACAATAAAATTAACTAAATTAAAAATTATCAATCCAACTGATTTTCTAAACTAATAAAATCACAAACAAAAGAGAAGAGTGCAAAGAAAAAATCCTTTCAGTCATATGCGCAGCTAAACAAAACTGTTTTTAGCTTAGATTTGAACATTGTCAGAGTAGAAGCCTGTCTCACATCTTCAGGAACACTGTTCCAGATTTTAGCTGCATAAAACTGAAACGCAGATTCCCCATGTTTTGTCCTGACTCTGGGCACCAGCAAGAGGCCGGTCCCTGAGGTCCTCAGAGTCCGAGATGGTTCATATGGCACTAACATATCCAAGATGTACTTTGGTGCTAGGCCATGGAGAGACTTGTACACAAGCAGAGCTGCTTTAAAGTCTATTCTCTGAGCCACAGGGAGCCAGTGCAGAGACCTGAGAACAGGACTAATGTGATGGTACTTCCTGGTTCTAGTCAGGACCCGAGCAGCAGCGTTCTGGATGTACTGCAGCTGTTTTACAGCTCGTTTGGAGAGACCAGTGAGCAGGCCGTTACAGTAGTCTAATCTACTGGAGACAAACGCGTGGATAAGTCTCTCTAAATCTGGTTTTGACACTATATTTTTGATTTTGGCAATGTTTTTTAGATGGTAAAAAGCTGCTGATGTTATTGATTTGACGTGGCTATTAAAGTTCAAGTCTGAGTCCATTATTACCCCCAGATTTCTAATTTGGTTTGTAGGTTTTAGAGCGAGACTCTGGAGGTGACCGCTAACACTTTCTCTTTGTTTCTGTGGGCCAAAAACGATTATTTCAGTCTTGTCTGAGTTCAGCTGGAGAAAGTTGTTTTGCATCCACACACTGATCTGTTGGATGCAGTGACAGAGTGAATCTACTGGTCCATAGTCACCTGCCGATAGTGAAACATAGATCTGAGTGTCGTCTGCATAATTGTGATAGGACACATTTTCACTGCGTATCAACTGACCCAACGGCAGCATGTAGAGGTTGAACAGAAGGGGACCCAGGACTGACCCTTGGGGCACTCCACAGGTCAGGGTCATGTGGTCTGAGACACAGCTACCAATTTCAACAAAGTACTTCCTGTCTTCCAGATAGGACCTTAACCAGTTTAGGGCAGTGCCAGTGATGCCCACCCAGTCCTCTAGTCTCTGTAAGAGGATCCCATGATCGACAGTGTCAAAAGCAGCACTCAGATCTAACAGAATTAAGACTGAGGCTTTGCCCGTGTCAGTGTTCAGGCGGATGTCATTTGTCACCTTGACAAGAGCAGTCTCAGTGCTGTGATGAGGTCTAAAACCTGACTGAAAAACATCAAATGAGTTGTTTATTAAGAGGAAATCTGTGAGCTGTTGGTAAACAACCTTTTCAAGGACTTTGCCCCAAAATGGCAGATTAGAGATGGGCCGGTAATGACTCAGTACTGCGGCATCAAGACTGCTCTTCTTTAGGAGAGGCTTTATGACCGCAGTTTTCAAAGACATTGGGAATGTTCCAGATTGAAGCGACATGTTAACTATGTGAGTGAATGGTGCTAACAAACTGTTCAGCACAGACTTTAGAAATTTGGTGGGTAACACATCAAGGCAGCATGTAGATGAACTCAGACTGGTGATGATCTCATGGACAGTTTTGTCAGTTACTGGTGCAAAGTGAGTCAGCTCTAAGTGTCTTGGTGGTTTTAGGGTAATTTTTTGCATTGTGGGATTTATAGCATTTTTAATGCCCTGAACTTTGTCATTAAAGAATAATGCAAACTCATTACACTTGGATGTGGAAATGAGTTCTAACGGCAGCTGAGCTGGAGGGTTTGTTAATCTGTTTACTGTGGCAAACAGGACACGCGAGTTGTTACTGCAGCTTCCAATTATTTCAGAAAAATATCTTTCCCTAGTTCTACATAAGATTAGGTTGTACATATTCAGCTTTTCTTTGTAAATCTCTTTTTGAACCTGGAGCTTTGACTTGCGCCATTTCCGTTCGGCCCTGCGGCACTCCCTTTTCTGTGCCCTGACCGAATCATCATTTCTCCACGGCGCCTTCTGCTTATTTTTAACCATTTTAGCCTTTATAGGGGCGATGGTGTCCAGAACATTCAAAACACTAGATGTAACAGAGTTCAACAAATCATTTACATTAGAACATGAGACATTTTCGAAGTTTATCATTTCCATAAACAGTGCACCTGTGCCATCACTTATGTGTCTCCTCTGAACAACTGCAGGACCAACCGGAGGTTTGGGAGAAACAGACAGGTCAAAGAAGACACAGAAATGATCAGACAGAGCAACATCGATCACATTAACATTTGAAATATTTACCCCCTTTGTAATTATGAGATCTAGAGTGTGTCCTTTGCTGTGGGTGGGGCCTCTCACATGCTGAGTAAGACTGAAGGTTTCAAGGACAGCATCAAGCTCTTTAGCGTTTCTGTCACAAATATTATCAACATGCACATTGAAATCACCTGTAATGACCAAACCATCAAAGTCTGTGCATATGACTGAAAGCATCTCAGTAAAATCATCAATAAAACTTTGGCAGTGCTGGGGAGGCTTGTATAAAACAATGAAGAGAATGGATGGAGACCGTTTTAGCTCTATTTTAAAGGATACATACTCAAATGATGAAAACACCCCAAAAGACAACCTGCGGGTAATTATTTCATCTCTAAAGACAGCACAGACTCCACCCCCTTTTTTGTTTTCTCGTGTTTCAGATTCAAACTTAAAGTTGGGTGGAGCAGATTCTATCAGAACTACATTTCCTGTGTTTTTGTCAAGCCATGTTTCAGTTAAAAACATAAAATCAAGATTATAAGAAGAAATAAAATTATTAATTAAGAGAGATTTGTTACATAAGGATCTGACATTTAGCACAGCAAGTTTCAGCCTAGTTTCAGTGAGACTGGGCTTTATCTTTTCACAGGGAATATGAATCACATTTCTCAGATTGGGCCTGACTCGCATTTTGTTTTTCCATCTCTGTGATGATGTGACTACAGAAATAGCACTAGGGGGGGCTCTTTTTACATAGGGCCCCGGGTTGGTTTGATTTTTAATGTGACAATAAGTCCCGGCAACGCTGAGACCCAGTGCATCCTAGCTATGGGAGATACCAGGTGAGAGACAAGGGGGGATGGGTGGTGGGGCTTTTGTTGGTGTAGTCGGCTTGTGCAGGGAAGAGTTGATAAGTATTGACATAGCCCTTGCTATATTGGGCGTGAGTGGAGCCATCTTAATGCCTGATTTGATCAGACTTTCAAAATGGCTGGGAAGGCCCATGGGTGAGAGTGGAGATGAGAAGGAGAATGAAGAATCTTTAGTTGGAGTAGATGTTGCAGGGGGAACCCAGGGCTGGTGTGAAGGCAGGGGCGATGACAGGGATGTTGTTGGGCTTGTCACAGATGGGTCCAAGGCCTTTGAAGATTGTTCCTTTGCTGGAGGCGGTGGAGGTGAATGTGGAGCAGCTGGAGCTGAATCCTTTGCTGGTGGTGGTGGAGCAGCTGCTGATGAATCCTTTGGTGGAGGCTGAGGTTGTGGTGCTTTTGATGTTGAAACATTGGCTCGGTCTCTGGCTGATGGAGCAGGAATTCTTCTCTCATTCCTCTCTTCTCTAACTATCTGCTCAGGACCCTGTCCAGGCCCAGTCCAATGCCTCAGAGCGTGGAGCAGGTTCTCTGTCAGCACCCTCACTCCACCTCTGCATAGGTGGGGGCCATTTCTCTTAAACAGGTCCTCTCGTTTCCAGAATAGATAGAAGTTCTCAATGTAGTGTAGTCCTCTCGGGGGACACTCTTTGGACAGCCATGTGTTCAGCTGAAGAAGCCGGCTAAACTTGTTTATCCTCCTGTCGATGTTTGGAAGAGGTCCACTTATGAATGTTTTGATTTCCATTTTATCAAGCACGTCGAATAACTTCAAGAAGTCTTTTTTCAAAACTTCAGTCTGTTCCCGCCGCATGTCCACTGCACCCACGTGCACAATCAGCTGTTTAGCTCCTCCATGCTTAGCCATAATATTTGGAAGGAGTGACGTTATCTCAGAAACAGTGGCGCTTGGAAAAGAATGTGTGTTTATCTTTTCATGCGTCACGTGACTTATCGCGCCGTCCCCAACTAAAACAATGACCTTGGCTCCTGGCACAGATCCTTCTCGCTGTATTTTAGCCACGTCATCTTTCCTTTTTTCATTTAATTCCATCTCTGAAAGTGGTAAAAATCTGTTGGTGAGCTGTATTTTAGGCGACTTCACCTTATCTTTGTATCGTTTAGGCTTTGCTCCAAGTTTGTTCCAAGAAATAGCCTGGTCTTTCTGGTTTTTAGACAGTTTTGGAAACGACACAGAGTCACTGCGGTTTAGGTTGAAAGTAGCAGTTTTTCTTGTAAAAAGTGTGCTCTTCTTACCGTCGGTTGACACAGGAATGGTATCGTGAAGAACTTTTTCAGATTCCAAAACAAATATCCGTGTTTTCAGCTCATTAATTTCTTGTTGATATTTCCGACAGCGTTCACAGTCTTTCTCACTTCTTCTCCCGGACATGTCGCTGGCGTCAGATATGTCGTTAAAACTGGAAAAATGTTCTTAAAATCCTTGGTTTACTTGAAAAAGTCTAAAGCAAAAATGTTTGGAAGACAAAAACTGATTAAAAAGCAAAATAAATAAGGAAAGCAGCGATAGCAAGCGGAGCGAGCGAAAAAGCGTGTGCACTCTTCTTGAGCTTGAGACTTCTGTCTTTTCGTCCTGTACTTTCATCTAGTCATGCATTAAGTCCAAAAAGATAATTTTCGTCAAGTCCAAAGATAAAACAAAACAAAACAAAACGTAGCTTTGTTCTGTGCACACAAAAAAACACGATACAGTAAAAACACAACTTTTGTCTTGTATGTCGGGGACAGGAAGTGTCCTGTCTTGTCTCGTGATCACATTCCCCAAAATATTGGCCATCTATAAAAATCTGAATTCATCTTCATCTCAAGTTAAGTAAAATCTTTATAATTGATTGTTGTCAATCAAAACAAAAACCCTAAAAAAATATTTTACAGAGCTCTCAAATACTAAAATTTAAAACCAGCTGAGTTTAGTTTTACTTATTCATTCCCGTTCAGAGCGTCCTCTGAGCTGCTTTCTCTTCTCCCTTCTCCTGTCTTATTGACCCCCCTTATCTCCCCCTCTCTGCCACGTCATCTGAGCACACTGGAAGTCTCCCTCCAAAATCCTCTTATGACTTTTCCTTTGTCTTTTTACAGTTTGGGGTGATAATTCTGGCATTATGTGGTCTCGGTCGTCTACAGTCACGGTCAATGTCAAGCTTCTAGAGAAAATTCCATATTAGATTCCTCCGGACATAAACGTGGTGTTTAAGATTCACCCATGACTGCAAATTTTAGATCTCTCAGAATAACGCCTTGTGACCCTTGTATGATTAATTGTGATTCACACTTGTTAGTTAATCACTTATTAATCCTCATTCACACATTCACACTTCTCTCTTACTTACTTCGCTCGTGCACAGCGCTTACATTCACTCATATTTCCTCAGTAATACCTAACTGGGCATTTCCTCAGTAACACCTAACTGGGCATTTCCTCAGTAACACCTAACTGGGCATAAAAGCCTATAATATTTTTCCAGTAAATATCAAACTAATGCATAGAACGTTTTATGGCTAACTCTTTTTCACACACAAAGTTTTTGTCTGACCTTCTTTGTCGCCTGTGTTCTCCTGCTGCTTCGAAACGACGCGCTCTCCTCGCGGAGAATGAGGTGCGATGGGCGGCCACGGGAAAAGTGGACTTCTTTTAGCTGTGCACAGACTTCACAGATTCACCCGTCAATCTCCGCGAAGGGCAGCTGGTCATCCGGCTCGAAGGACCAGAAAATGTCATGGAATCAGAAAATGTCCTTGGGAGGAGACATACACCGATGCTATTCCGTAACACATAGAGAACACAATTCAACTTAGAATATGAAACGACACAGAAACATCAGACATTTGTATGGCAAGCTTGGGAGAAAACGCTGGGCTGTGTCAGCCAGGCCGTTGTAAGGAGCCTGGCTGACCCTCCTGCATCTCACCCCGTTTTTTCCCATGCTGGTTGGTTTTATTAGATATTCTGGAATAGGCGGGTCACATTTCTCATTGGTCAGCCTCACATCAAGGCACTTGGTATTTTTCCGTAGAGATAAAGCCTGCAAGGGGGGGTGCAACTCCCCCCCCCTGGGGCAACATTCTTTGGCCCATCTTTATGATACCTTCACAAATGCAGTTTGTCACACACCCGTTCTTCTCTTAGACTAATGATGCAGATATAATATCACTATTATGCAGATAAAATACATCACAGAAATATAATCATATATTCACATTTTATCACACTTCCCCCAATGGAATACAAATGAGGAAATGCTGGGAATGAACAGCTGTATTACAGGCATTATTTTAATTTATTTTGCATGTTTTTTCCATTCTTATTTTAGTGTTTCTCGATTCTTACAAAGGTGCAATTTTTGTTTTTTTGTAACATATCAATGAGCAATTTGACATTCTCATTTTCAAATAAAAGCCTCATGTGATTTGCTTGTCAACTGTCTTAAGTTGACTAAATAAAAACGCACATATTTTAAAGGGGCACTACACAACTTTTTAGGTGGAGGGCCTGCCACCTGCTTGTCTCCATGGAGATGTTATTGCTTTGCCAGGAATGTTGTACAGTGTGTGTTTATATTTATCTCCATGGATACAATCAGGTCAGATATGACTTTCAAGGTATTAATTGAGGAAAACCTGCAAATGAATACTGTGTGACCATTGTGGCAGAGCCCTTTCCAGAACAGTTACACCTTTAAACATCATTCATCTTAGAAGTTGGCTGTATTCAAATATTGAAAGTCTAAAAAAGAAAAGCAACCTTAAAATTGGGTGAATGGTGTTGAACAATGAAATTTTAAATGCAATTTTAATTCAGAAAAAAACACAGTTTTCCTTATCAAAGAATTATTTTTTTTCTTTTCGAAATTATAGCAGCTAATTTGACCAGTGGTTGAAAATTCAGACCACCACATGCTTTATACCTCTGTTTTGACTGTAGCATAGAGTTTTGTGTCAGATGCCCTTTCGGATAGACTACTTATGGCCTATTTGTGAGTAATATTCTTTCAAATAAACACCTTTCTAATTATTTATCTGAAGTGATATAAAGAAGCACAGTTTTAAACAACACTCTGACTGATCACATAAAACATATTTTCACAGCTTTACCATTGTGAAAACTTGTGATGTTTTTTCTTCACTAGAGGGGCCTTGACTGCCAAGGACTGACTACTAATGGGACAACAACAATACCAGTGACCACTCAGTCGACCACAACCCTAAAACGTGAGATCTCACTTTAATATATACACTATAGTTTGCCCAGTTGCCATTGCTTTGCAACTGAAAATATGATTCATTTTTGTCTATTTGCAGCACCTGAAAATGTTAAAAATGTCACTGTCACTCAAAAAACCGAAACAACTGTAACCATAGTATTTGACAAGGTCGAAGGTGTCAATACGTATGATTTGTCTTATATCATCAATGGTGCAGAAAAGACTGAACAAATTACATGGAGTCCTGACACTCCAGTTAGACACCAGTTAGTTGGCCTCATGCCGGCTCACAAATACAACATGACTCTGCGCTCTAAAGTGGGGGACCTTCTTAGCTCTGGCTTTTCATTTACTGCAATCACAGGTAAGAGACATTTCACTTGCAACAACATGTACATAACCTTCATATTTGTGGTCAGTATTTAAATCTTATCGTCTCTTTTCCAGCTCCTGAAAATGTTGAGACATTTACTGCAGTTGGTCAAAGTGAAAGCAGTATAACTCTTCAGTGGACAAAGAAGACAGGCGTTCAACTGTACATTTTGAAATTTGATGGAATCGAGACAGACGTGACTGAGGAGGATTCAAGGAACTATGTAGTGCCAAATCTCTCTAGTGCCACTGCATACAATGTTGCTCTATATAGTGTGTTTGAAGGCATTCGGAGCACTGGGGCCAATCTGACTGCAGCCACTGGTAAGTTTCCTTATGTAAAACACAGAGACATTTATCTCATTCTTTTTTGTGTGTGTGTCTAGCTCCTTCCAAAGCCAAGGATTTGAAAGCAGTCAAAGCAAATGAGACAAGTATAACTTTGCAGTGGATGAAAGAAAACTCAATATATTACACTTTGAGGTTTAATGGAAAATAAATTAACATCACTGCAGAGGAGCTTGGAAATCCAGCACAATACACAGTCTCAAACCTCCAAAACACCACAAGATACAACTTTACTCTTGTTCCTTATTTTAGAAACATACCAGGTGCTGAAGTGAGCATTAGCGCAGCCACAGGTAAGACTGCATGTTTTAAATGATTCTATAAAGAAACCTTCACAAATGCTTTTATGTCTGGCTTTTTCCAATTTTAGCTCCTCGAAAGGTAGAACGGTTTGGACCCGTCAATCAAAGTGAGACCAGTATAACTTTGCAGTGGGAGCCAGTGCCTGGTGTCATAGAGTATATTCTACATTATGAAAACAGTCATTTAAACATATCAGGAACAAATGAAAAAACTGTATCAGGCTTGACGAGTGGTACATTGTTCAATTTGACTCTTTTTGCCGTGTTTGAAAGTGTCCGAAGCATCGGTGCCCAAATAACTGCAGCCACAGGTAAGATGCTGGAGATTCTTTATTCTGTTTACAATTACAATTTAAAGTGTGTGCAGTTAGTTACAGCAGAACAAAATATATATAGTGTTGCTAAGGGTGTATGAATGGATGCTCCTGAATCTCTAACATTTTCTCCCTCTGGCCTTTACTTTACTTCTTTTTCTAGTCCCTCGTAACCCCACTGGCTTTAAAGCAGAAAAACAATCAGAGACGAGTATAACTCTAGAGTGGGACAAAGTGGGCGATATCCAGGACTATGTACTTAATTATGGATCAAAGCGTGTGCCAGTAACATCCTCAGGAGCCGTGGTAACACATGAGGTTACAGGACTTGAAAGTGGCACTCTATACAATTTCACACTGTCTACTGAATTTGCCAATTTGTCAAGCAGTGGGATTTTACAAAAAGAACCAACAGGTAGCTAAACTCTGCATCTGTTTTTGTCACTTTTAGTGTACATCAAATCTAATACTTACTCATGATTCTTGTTTCAGTTCCTCCTCGAGTGTCTGAAGTAAAGGTGACAGAACGCGACTTGACCACAGTAACTTTGCAATGGCCGAATGTGAGAAAAGACTGGAACTACAGTGTGGTTTTTAGCGACAGCGCTAACAGTAAAATGATCAGAGAGGGAGATTTTGTTTCCTTCACTGTCACATCTCTGAAGCCCGGAACTGTCTATACATTTGCCATTGTAACAGAATTTGCAATGTTAATGAGTATTCCTTTTCAAATTGAAACCGTGACAGGTACTTTGATTCTTTTAGTAGACTATTTGAATACACTGGCTTTACATTAAATCACGTGTTGTTCCTTTGCAGTTATAGACTGTACTATAGTGGACTGGAGCGTTACAGAGACGTCGATCCAAGGAAAGGTTAACGGTGCGTTCACAGATGCAACAGCTTCCAATGGCTCACAGCCACATCCCAACTCTGGCTTTGGTGGTGATGTTAAATTCACTGGCCTTTACCCTGGTGCAAACTATAGCATGAAGCTGCTGTATAAGGGGCTGGAGCAGTGCAACCACGCCCTCACTATCAGTAAGTACCATCAGCCACTGTTGCATGTCGACTCTTCATCTGGACCATACTCATCATGTCCCGTTCCACCCCACAATGTCCCGTTCAAGACCACTTTGTTGACGTTTTATTGTAGCAATTTTTTTTAAATTCTGTCAACTGGACAAATGTTTTATGAGTGATGACGTTTCGACACTTCTTCAGTTCATCTGGCAGAGGAAGTGAAGAAGCTGCTTTGATGAATTTGGTTTTCTTTTGCTATGGAATCTACCTGGACGATTGAGGGACTACACAAATGACTTTATTTTCTTTACCATCCTGTTTCCCAATTAAAATGATTTGTCTGTGGTATATACCTCTACAAAATTTGAAAAAAGGTGTACCCATCAAATTAACTAGTTTACACATACATAGGAATGTAAGTTAATCTATATAATTCAATAAGTTGTAATGCATTGGTGGTTTACACATTCTGAACTGTGACAATGTCTTACTTCCAGACAGTATTTTCATAAGAATCCATAAAATGACTTCTTGGCCCTTGAAATTGCTTTATTATAAATATCTACAATGTTAAGAACTTTACTTCTTTATTAAACATTACTTTATAGGTCTTGATGTCATCTGAAACACATCAATGAAATGCAATACAAACAGTACAAAATAAGTATAAGACAAAGGAATACAACAATTTGTGTCTGAACCAAAAATTTGTTTTCTTGTGAAATGACTTTTCATAATTCATGTTTTATTAACTTTGATTAACTCTTTAGTTCCCCCTCCTTTGATGGCGACGTGTAAGAACTGGGACGCTGGTTACTCCATCTACATTGAATGGAAAAGACCAAGTGGTGTCTGGGACTCAGTGGAAGTTAATGTCTCTGATAAAGTGCATAAAGTGGGACACAATGAGGAGCTCTATGCGGAAATATCAAATGTTCAACCAGCCAAGAAATATAAAGTATCAATTTCCTCACTATCTGGACCACAAAGAAGCAAACCATATGTTTTTGAATGTGCCACTGACGCCAGGGGTGAGTTTCTTTGTCATACATTAATTTATTGTATTCCATGCCAACATTACTAATATATCTGTCTGATGATGTGTTTACAGGAGTCATTGCAGGAGCTTTCTTTGGTGTACTGCTTTTCCTCGCTCTAGTCTGCGTGGTTGTCTTTATTATGTTAAGAAGAACTAACATAATTAGGTTGGCAGAAATAAAATGTCTGCTATAATCTATCAGTAATTGACTAAATCAGTATCAGCAATGATCTTTGTTTCCTCCAGGAAACATAAGAAGTCACTCAACGGTGCAAACAGGACCTCGGTTAAAAAACCCAAGTATGTTTTAACATATACCTAAAGAGTTATTTTTATTTTTAACAAATACTGCTGGCTCTGTTTTTAGATGGATTCCTTTGGATAGGTTCCCCTGCCTATTCAACGAGTTAAGTGCAGATGAAAATAAAGGTTTCACCCTAGAATATGAGGTTAGTAATCATATTTGACACTGAATACTTGCTTATCTTGTTTTATCTCTTATTTGACTTTCACCTGTAATTTCATATGCAGGACCTTGCTGTTGTTGGCACAGAGCAGAGCCAGAAAGCAGCCACAATACAAGAAAACAAACCGAAAAACCGTAACTATGTTTTCCCGTGTAAGTATGTGTTAATCAAACTTGCACAAAGCTTTGACTGACACTTTGCTCACAATCTAGACGACCACAGCCGTGTAAGACTGACTTCATCCTCTCCTCACAATGACTACATAAATGCCAGCTACATACCGGTGCGTAATGAGATGAAGAGCACAGATACATTTGGCCGTAGCCTGCTGCTGAATTATAATGTGACTTATTGATCCTTAGGGCTACAATAGCAAAAAGGAGTTCATTGCAGCTCAAGGTCCTTTGCCGTCCACTGTTAGAGACTTTTGGAGAATGGTCTGGGAGCAGAAAGTGAGAGGCATCGTCATGGTAACCAATTGCACCGAAGGAGGACGGGTGAGAACAGGATTTAACTTTAAAAGCACTTTGAGAACAGGTTTAATTATCGTTTTGTTTTCTCCAGATTAAATGTGAACAATACTGGCCTGATAGCAACGCTCATGTAGGAGGAGATTTGGAGGTTTTCACCACTTCGGAGCAGAAGGAACCAGACTGGACACTGAGGGAATTTAAAGTGAAACATGTATGTTTATGTATTAAGAGAGTGACAGTGGCTTATATCAAATGGGGCAGAGCACAGTATCCTGCCTGCCCTTTTGGTTCACACAAATATTCTGATACTGCTCTTAGAAGAATGGCTAATTTATTTTACATCATCATTACTTTTACATCATTGTAGCTGATGCAACTCTATGGTTTTTGCTGCAAACGCCTCATTTATTTATCTTTTTCAAGTAAACATAATTCTATGAATGAACATAAGTTATTGCTTTGCCTGAAATGTTCCACAGTATGGCATTAAAATGTATATTTTGCATTTATTCAAGAATAGGTGTTTTAATGATAAAAATAATTCTTTGAAATACATGCATCCTTACTGTGAGCAGGGTCAGCTTTCCATGGATCTGACCTGTAACTTAGCCTGGTGGCATCATCCGCTTGCCTCCATGGAAATAGATACCTTTAAGGCCATACTGTGGAACCTTCTAGGCAATGCATTCATATATCCATGGAGGCAAACAGAGTGCGGACGCTCTGCTAAGAAGGCTACATCGTGCATCTTTAAGAAAGATTATGTTTATTTGTTTTAATGAAATTCAATTTTTAATCGTGTAAAATATTTTTATCTACACTTAATTCTGAGCTCTATTAGACCGGAAACAATCTTTTGCATAAGACCCATAGACTGACACCCTCCTGTTGATGCAGAGGCACACATCAGAGGAGCGAACAGTGAGGCATTTCCACTTCACTGCCTGGCCGGACCACGGAGTCCCACAAGGAACACAGCTCCTGATCCAGTTCAGAGCGCTGGTTCGACGACACATGCAGACAGAGGCTGCAGGGGCGCCTACAGTGGTCCACTGCAGGTACAGTCTGAGACTAAAGTAGGCTACACAGATGAATGGAGGTGTATATCCAATTTACAAAAATATGGGAATCAACCCAACTCTCAGCATTATAGAGGCTCGTACAACAACATCCACTTTGTTGGCATTTATTTTAAAACAGTGAAAGGATGGGGCCTCTCACACGGAGTGAAGCTGTGATGGAGAAGGGTTTCCTCATGGGGCAGTGCAGTCCTGTCTCTGGACAGGACAGTGATAAAGCCTTTATCATAAAGGGGGTGCTATTTAAATAGTAAAAAGCCTTCTCATGTGATAGGAAAATTGTATTTATTATAAGTCTGAAATAACTGCTGGTTTAATTTTCCAGATTCTTATACCAAGTTACTGTGTTACTCTGTCTCTAACTCAACCTGGGAAAGGAAGTATTTTGTTTCTATATTATAAAACCGTGAAGGGCAGATTTGGCTTAGAGAGACAATTATTTGTATTTTATCTCCTGTTTATGGCGAGGAACAAACATGACAGTTCTGCGTGCATTATTGTCCACAAATCATCAACTAATTTATTTGCGGATCAAAAGGTGTGATAAGAAAAAGTGAACTCCTTTCTGTGACATGCAGTGCTGGAGTGGGCAGGACAGGCACGATCATAGCACTGGACGTGCTCCTGCAGCAGATGGAAACAGAAAAGGCAGTAGACATTAACGGCTTTGTGCATAAGATGAGACTAAACCGACCACACATGGTACAAACAGAGGTAAGGATGATAATCACATTAAATCACTCCTTTTTTGCTTTAAGGAAGTGTTGGCCACAAGACCGTTCTTAATGACTAAATATAATACGGCTTCTGCTTTTTCTGCTTTGGCAGTCTCAGTACATGTTTCTACATCAGTGCATCCTGGACCGTCTGCTGCTCAATGAGAAGCCGGAAGAAAATATCTATGAGAATGAACTGATCTACGCCAATGCCATTACGCTCAGGGACGTTCAGAACATGAATAAAGCTTAAACGTTCAATTTAATATATGCTGTGAAAGTGTTAATTAGACCATAATATGCAACTTTTATCTATATATTTTAAATCATACTTCAAATGACTGACAAATTATACTTTATTAAAGAAAAACTGGGAAAAGTATAAAAAAAAGTGATACTTGGTGCCTGGGAAACATTATGGAAATGGGTTCCTGGTTGTGGTGGTTTGTCATATTTCACATCCCCTTCATTGCTTACACTTCCTTCTCTGTCCTCAGTTTAGTTTGTCATTTGTCACTGGCGCTTACAGGAGCCGAAAACACTCTGTTGATGAGTGCTTCTCTGGCACTTAGAGCTTCATTGCTGACTTCTAAAGTCCCAGAGTGTTGTTTCCCTGGATACACAGGTTCAGACCCAACTGGTAGTGAGGGCACTGAAAACTTCTTAGCAATGTTGTGAAGTACACAGCAGGCTCTGATAATGTTAGCCTTTTGGTCCAGACAGCTTTCCTTTGCAAAGCCGAGCTGCAGCAGCACCTTGAAGCGCCTCATCAAACAGCTGAGCGTGGCCCACATGATGCCCAGGATCTTGGCATGAGCGTCATTAAAGCGGACCTCACTGTCACTGGCCGGGTCTGTCACAGAAGTTAAGACGTGTTTGCTCTGGAGATAACCTTTACCAGCTGAAAGGAAAAGAGAACACACATTACCCACAATTGTAATATTTATACAAAGTTCATCTCTCTAAGCCCAGTGTCACCCCCTTGGGTCCATCTGTAAATGCAATTGAAATATTTTACAATTTATTTTCAAGTCTAGTCAAGTTTTGGAAGTCAAATGGGACAAACCATGAATAGAACTCACCAATAAACCAATATGGTCCACACAAACCCTCCTCTACGTCCTTCCCTCTGGCTGAAGACGCCCACATCTCGTGCTCGGACGTGCTGCCCACTTCGCACTTCTCCACACACAAGATATTTCCGTCTGAATCGCAGATGAGTTGGCTCACCACCGCGGTGTAACCCAGCGGGCTGAAAAAGGTCCGGTAGTCCTCCTTATCGTACGGAGACACCCTCACCCGAAAGTGCGGCGATGCCAGGATGCCCAGCACGTCGGGGATGCCGCACAGTGTTTTTACGTTAGATGCGACTGTTGCTTTGGCCTCTTCAGTTTCGGGAAAAGTGACAAACTTCTCCGTCATTCCCGAGATGGTCCCGGACACCAGGCTGATGATGGCCGGGCAGTGCGTGTGCGTGAGTCCCAGCCTGGTCAGGAGCGAGGCGGAGGATATGCCGTGTGCGTAATAGTTCAATGTCACCATAACCAGCGCGTCCACGGATAGATTGGGGTATTTCGGGGACACGTAGTGCATGCGGGCGCGGATAGAGTCTGCGATAAACATGAGGCACGGTCTGGTGAGGTGAAACAGACTGAACAAAGATTCATCATCGAACTCGTCAAAGCCGCTCGAAACCTCCTCGTCTTCGGTGTCATTGAGCGCTTCGTACGCGGCCAACAGCATCGGCAGAGGAAACGCCATCTCTCTCCGGGAGGCGGCTTCCCAAAGATGAATTCGATTTGTGACGACTAATATCCGAATCAACGAGAATAGTGGGGCTAAAACGTAAATAAAGCTGTGAAGGAACCGGAAGCAGAAGTCATTTTTTTCAGCGCAGAATTCGTTTACCGCCCCCTAGTGGCAAATTAATGTGAAGTTTTTAGTTGCCCCCCAAAGTAACAACTTTCCACTTTTAATTTTGCGTCACAATTTTATTTTCTATTGACGGTTTTAGAATTATAATTTTTTACAGGCAAATAAAAAGAGTTCCCAAGTCAAACAAGTTCATTCACACAAGGCCAAACAGTCATGCAATTCATTCAGAGGTAAATCAGATCATCCTCAGCAGAGCGAGACAAAATCAGTTCTATGGTGATTAACCATGTGTAAAACGACAGATTAAAAAAAGCACCTGTTTCCGTTCCTGTTCTTGTCTGTTCCAGTAAGAGTTATGGAATGTAAATAAAGTAGAGTAAGATAAGATAAGCCTTTATTTGTCCCACAATTGGGAAATTCCACTGTTGCAACACAAAGTATGTGCAGAAGTAAATAATAAAAAAAACAGATAACTTATACAAAACTTTAAAAAACACTCTTAATAGAAAATCTCTTAGAGTAAAACATGTAGATGAGCGAGGGGGGTTTCAATATGTGATCGCTATTATAAGTGGTTGACAGTGAGACATACAATAAAACAAATATATTAATTTGTGCAGTATTCATAATCCATAATAGAACCCAAACAAATCATCATCTGCTTGCTGATGATGGCGACAAATAAAACACTTTATTTACTTCACTAATGGAAACATCTTTTTGTCTTGGCACTCCTCCCTTTTCAAAGGTCTCCGTTTTCTGGCTTTGAGTATACTCATCTGTAATTCATTTAAAACAATACATGGTTTTTTGATACTTAATCCAAAGTAGTTGTGAATGTCTGACAAATATTATTTTCTGTGTGTCTTTTTCTTTACCAGTGATGTTGTCGATGGAGTCCAGTGGAGCTGTATTGTTCAAGTTCACTCCGAACAGAACCACAACAAACAACACTATCCCAACGAGAAAGTAGATGGGGGCAGCAAGGACCCAGTACCTTTACACAGATGCATTTAGTTAGAAATGTTTACTTATTTTAGTTTTTTAAACCCAATGTGACACTATTGTACTTACTTTTGGGGCCAGTAAGTCAGACCAATAGAATGCAGCCACTCTTCTGGCACAAAAGCCCACACACAGTAGAAAACTGAGGAGAGAGAACAAAGTTAGAATTGGAACACATATTAACATTTTAAAGATCGTCTCAGTTTTCTATGGTAGAATTGTCTTTTTTCTGTGACAGATGTGTTACCCTTTTTACAGAGTTATGTAGTATGCAGTTACTTTTATTTGAATTACTTTTAAAATAAATTGTACTTCTTGGACTGCATACTTTTACATTTTACTATGTTTTTATTTACGAGGCAGTACTCTTAAGTGAGTGGTTGCTCTTCCCACTGTTAAATGAATCTATGTTGACAATATTAAATGATAAACATGTTTATTGGTAGTTTCTTACCATGGAAACTTTTGGACAAACGAGATTACAACAATATAAGATAAGATAAGATAAACCTTTAATATCCACACAAGGGGAAATTTCGTTGTTACAACGCAGTAGAACAGGAGGAAAGGACAGATTATAGGAAGTTTCAAAACACACTCTTAATAGAACTCTTATGAACAAAACAAAAAACTCTTTATTAACAAAACATTTGTTTCCACTTTCTTTTTTAGATATGATTTAGTTTTCTCTAACCACATCTACTGGTTTATGTTGTAGAAAAAGATTCAGTTATGGTTAATATATCTCTCTAATTACTGGGCATATCCAAGCATGAAATGAAAACTTAAAAGTTCTTCTATGTCTGTATAAATAACTTGAGCAAATGATGCCATTTTGTATTAACCTTATGTGATGTGACCGTTGTCCGTTAAAAGGACCTCAGGCCATAACAGTAATATGGCAAGTTTGTAAGTCCCTTACAAATAATAATTATGGCTCAAATGTTTGTTTTGTTTCTCCAAAATCAGTTAATCTGCCATAGAGTTTTACAGACCTCTGCTTTCTAGTTGAAATTATGAAATCATCACTTACAAAAGGCAAATTCTGAACCAAGGAACATAACAAAGCCATAAATGCCCCTTTCAGGCACAGGAGAGGGAGAGTTTTCCATCATATTGACCTGAAATTATTAAAAGAGGCAGTGTTACTACTTTGTTAATCATGGAAAAATACCACAACAGTACAAGTACACAATATTCAATTTACTTCAAAATCATGCGTCTCTATATTGCTGAATAAAGCAAAAGGTCAACTAAAAGCAGTGCAATGCAAGAAGAAGAATGGCCAAATCCTGTACAGTTGCCATGATCATTGCATGACAAAAACATGTATGATGACATCACGCCTGTGATGCCCGGTCATGTGACAATATAAAGCATATGCGTTTACGTCACAGAAAGCAGTCCGTGTGTGACGGTGGTGGACCTGCAGTGGTAAAAGTGTCTCTCTCACTCACTCATACTGTTTCGCCATGGAGATCTCAGAAGTCTAACTGACAAACTCTGCAATGTAAACTAATGAGGAAACTTTTAACAATGATCAATAATAAAAAGCAAGATATATCAAATAAGGCATGCATTAAAGAAGAACAATTTAAATATACTAAAAGATAAAAATAGACTTAGTATGTACATGAAATTGACAGTTACAGATGTAGTGCAGACAGTGAACAGTGCAGTGAGTGGTTGATTAAATTATAGTTAAAGTGACCGGTGATGTCATGATCACTTCTAGTAGTTCTGGACAGTTGCCATGATCATTGCATGATGAAAACACCAATTCAGAATGACAAGTTAAAGGTTTCCCTATTAATTTATATTTAATGAACTCTACAATGTGTGTTTTTGCGATCCTTGCATGACGAAAACACTACAAGTACTAGAATTTCTAAAATTACAAAGTACACCATGAAGTTCTCTCTTTCTGTCTCTTTCTTCATTTCTTTTATCTTCTCGTTTTACGGTATAATGTGTAAAACACATACTTTGAAGACGTACAACTACTGTAGGTGGCAGTGAATGCTCCTTTTAATTTGGCTGCCAACCACCATTAAAAGTAACACAACAGCAACAGCAGCAGCAACAGCAACAACAACACCATAGGAAAAATTGTAACATTGACGACGAATCCTGAAAAAACTAAAAGACAAAGAGGAAAACCAAAAGCAACAGCAAAAATTACACGAGACATATCTACAAAAAGAACCTTGAATGACGAAAATTGGAAAAGAAATGCGACCAGTGAACAAAAAAACTAAAAAAATGTTTCTACAATAATGATGATAATAATAATAATAAATATATGCAAGAACTAATAGTGACTCAATAAATAATCATATTTTTAGAGCTGAAATGTTTTCTCCACTTACCGAGCTCACTTTGCTCGTTGCATTTCAACGACCGATAAGAAACATTTAAGATTTAAGGTTCCGTGTCAAACTTAACGCTACATTAAAGCACACAAAATGTTATTTATCCTGCTGATAAAATATATTTTGGTTTGAATTCGAAATTCTAACTGAATGGAACACTGAAAGAAACCACTATATCCATGGTTAGAAACTAGTTAGAAGTCAGGCAAGTTGATGCATGCTACTTGGTCGGACACATTTCATTGTTACACGGTAGGAGCGTACACATTTCAGCATGGCTTCAGAGAAGAGTTGGTTGCTAAATAGTTTTGCATTGTAGGATGTAAAATGCGTAGTTATTTTTGTAGGTATTTTATAACATTGATTCGATAACATATTTGATTGTTTCGTTTTCTCGAAGCTAGCCGGGTGTAGTTAGCTAAAGCATAGTGAAAGTATAGCGTGCATATGTTCTCCATCTTAGCCAAATAGGTGATTTTTTTAATTATTAGATATTGACAATGTCAGCGATTGTGACAACGAGTAGCAGCCATGGACAGAACCCCAAAGGTGACAAGAAAAAGAAGACTTCTAAAATTAAAAGGAAAGAATTCTGGTCTAAATCTAAAAAGTCTCAAGTTAAGCGAGAACAGAAAAGCCACACAGCCAAACAGATATTGCCACCAGCAGATGCTCAACAGTTTTCTGCCAACTGGAAAACGTTACAAGAGGTAAGAATAATCTTGTTTTGGTATATTTATTTGTTTTAATCAGATCAGACTCTTAATACACACGTGTAATACTTCTCTACAGACTTTAGTGAAGCAGCCTGAGAAACCTCAGCCACAGAATGGTGCTGTTCATAAGAAGTCCACAAAAAATATTATTGATAACAATACAGTAAAGGTGACGCAGAAGAAAAGAGACTTTGCGAAACCGGCAAAGAAGATTGTTAAGAGCAGTGTGGTGGTTAAAGACTCAAATGTGAATGATACACAAGTACACAAGAGCCATACAACTTCTAATACTACAAAGAAAAGAAAAGTTGACTTAAAAAATACACGGGGCAAAAAAGAAGAAGCAAAAAAACTAAAAACAGAGACCAAACCAAACAAGCCGACAGAGTAAGTAAACCCCTTTTTTTTGTATGTTCAAATCTTAGTTTTATTGATAAATTCTTTTTGTTCAGAGAGGACATCTGGTTTGATGATGTTGACCCTGACGATATAGAAGCAACGGTAGGAACTGAGGCGGCAGAAATCATGAGGAAGAAAATGGGAATTCACCAAAGCAAAGCTGTGGAGAATGCACTAGTCAAAGAGAAGGGGTTTGAAGGGTGAGTGAGTCTCTACTGTTTTTTATAGAATGTCATTTTATGGTCAATCTTATTCTTTCAACTCTTTATTCACAGCCTGACAAAAGCTGTAGCCATCGACTGCGAGATGGTTGGAGTTGGCTTGGATGGAGAGGACAGCATCTTGGCTCGCGTTTCTCTTGTAAACCAGTTTGGGAAATGTATCTTTGACAAATTCGTAAAACCAACAGAAAGGGTGACCGACTACAGAACACATGTCAGTGGGATACGGCCAGAGGACATCAAAGACGGTAAGCTAAGCACTCGCAAATAAATGCTCAGCAAATGTGATGTGTTTAAATGAATTGTAACATTGCTCGCATGTTTCAGGTGAGGATGTAGACATAGTACGCAAAGAGGTTGCTGAAATCTTACGTGGCAGAATCGTTGTTGGGCATGCCATCCACAATGACTTAAAGGTGACCAACTTGTTAGATCTTAAGGCTGTGTTAAATGCTAAAGTCATAACAAAAAAACTCCAATTTCACTTTCAGATTCTCCTTTTGGATCATCCGAAAAAGAAAATCAGGGATACACAGAAATATGAGCCCTTTAAAAAAATGGGAAAGGTAAATATGATTAAAAAAAAATGCTAATGATGTTTAAAGTTATCATCTGATCAAGTTTTTTTGGAGAATACTGCTATATCTGTGAATACTTGACAAACTCTTGAGCTGATTAAAGTTTGGGTTATTTGGGTTGGTTTATTTGATATGATGGCTGGCACATTCCACACAGTATTCTTCAATGATGGTCTGATGTTTGATGTCTGTTCTATTGTTTCAGAGTGGTCGTCCAGCGCTGAGAGTGCTCTGTAGAGAAGTTCTAAATGTTATAGTCCAACAAGGCGAGCACTCATCTGTAAGTCAATAATAGTTCTACAAGATTTTATTCTTATTTATTAGACTTTATTCTTTCCAAAAAACTCAACTAATCTGTTTACAGGTTCAAGATGCGCAGGCCACTATGCGGCTTTACACAACAGTGAAGAAGCAGTGGGAAGCGGAGATTAAGGCAGGTATAAAGAACAAAGGCTCAGGAATTAAGAGGAAAGGAAAAGCTGCTCTGGCCAAAACCAAGAATGTGAGAACAGGCCATCCCTGACTGAAAGTGGCACTTGGACTCATGTGTGCTTCCTTTTGATAGAAAAGACTGTAATATCCCCGTGGATGCATTTTCTCCTGTCCAAAACCTAAATGGATAAATTGGTAAAGCAATACGTGTACAATATACAGTATTTTTGTTATAAGAATAGACATTCTCACTCAAGAGATTGCATTAGTCATTTTTATTTATAACCATACCATGTTCTCAACAGAAATCTACAGAAAATCAAAGCAAGGTTTTATTGATGAACAAAAGAAAGACTTGAATATTGTTACCAGACAATGTGACCGCAGTCATGAAATGAGTCCAAGGCACTCTATAGTGTGAAATTAGCATGAACTGCTGTGTTTCGACACTAATGTGTCTTCATCAGGGCAATGATTTCGTCTGTTTATCCATATTACTGGCTTCACCCTTGTAGAGCACCCATATATCACCATTTTGACCCACTGACAAACTCAAAAACATGTGGGCCATACTTCGTATATGTACGTGAAGTTGTAATGTATGTCTTGGTCTTTATTTGTTTTGCTCCAAACATTCGGAATTGCACAATTGCATACATAAATGTTTTACAAATTATTGTGAATTGTTTCAGCATGTCACTTTATTTTTAAGTATACTTGTAAATTATATTCACTTAAAAAACTATTTTTTGATAAAAAGGTATGTGGGCAGTGATGGTCTGACTGGAGAGTGCAGTGAGGTATTGCTGCTGCTGCTGCAGGTACAGTGTGCCAAGGGAATGTCTGTGATTTGTGCTTCATGAATGTGCCCAGCAGACTGTAAATAATACCTCCCCTGAAGACATCAGGCAAACCTGAACTATGTCCTCTGTGTTGTACTGCTGTTAGGCTTCAAATTGAATTGATAAAAAAAGAAAGAATGTGAGCACGTTTTAATCTTTCCCATACATTTTACTTTCAGCCCAATGGACAATTGACATAATTTTCAGTAAATTAAAAATAAACTTCTGGGCTTACCATTTTTAAATATTTCTGTGGATTATGGTCTTGAGTAACAATTCTCATTTTTTGAGACAGTGATCTTACATTTAGAAACTGATGTACATTGTGCCCTACTTTGAAAATGGGAAACCCACTTGGTCTGGACTCCAGCCTTGAAATCAGGCCATTCACTTGGAGCACTGTTGTCCAGGACATCGACTGAATTCATCACTAGAGCTTAGCTTTTTTTGACAATAACAATAATATATTTCAGGTTCTGGGAGCTCAATTTATCGTTAGATCATCTGTTGTTGGCTCCCTCTAGTGACCATATGTAGTGCTAACACATGTAGTAAAAGTGAATGGGAGTACCTCATTCAGACATGCATACATATTTTATTAACTAAACTGACCTCTCCAGTGGACTTCTCAAAAGTAAAACACATTTTGACTGTCTTTGGTTCCTCTTGCAGAAAGGTGTACACTATAACTGCAGTCACAATTCATCAAACGGCCTAATGTACTGTGCTTCCACTGGCAGAGACCCGTTATATCCCCAGACAGTATGGAGTTGTGATCATTTAATAACAATTGATAATTAATAATAATTTTGTGATGTCTGAAAGGAACATTTTACATTTTTGAACATACATTAATCAAAAACTCAGTGCTAGACCTGACATGACCCTAAAAATGAAATTGCATCCAATCATTTTACAAATCCTACACTGTTATTGGAGGCATTACCACTGCTAAGCATGATACTGGCTTGTAATTGAATAAAGTGCAGGTCGCAGTCTTCCTTACTACAGCACGATGTCTGTCTGAACGATCAGAGTCAATATTGACATTTACTGCTTGGGTCTGTGGCACACTGCACCTCTGCAGGGCTTGATTTGTGCATGCACTCACTTATTCCATCTGCAGCCCAGAGGCCTATAGCACACATAAAACACACTGTGCAGGTTTCATCTATGAATGAGGTTTTTTGGTGCACAGTAGTTTTTCATTAGTGATGAACAGTGTCAATAAAGACTATTGAACCATTGTAGATGTCCACATTCTCAAGGTCAGGGGCCATATCAGAGGGACTATCTGACTTTGATGCACCTGAACAAATCTGTGATCTTACATAAACGAGTGGACTTGCTTGTGACAGCTTATGCTCTTCTCTTCTCTTATGCATGAGCTCCACTCTGCTGCTGCCAGGAGACTCGCCCAGGAAGAGCCAGTGTTGACTAATGCTCACTCTTAGCAAGAGCAAAGTTGCATCTTCAGTATGCACGGGGTTTGAGAAGAAATACAAACGTTCAGTTCAGTATTCAGTATAGACAGTATAGACATTGTTGAATGTTATCAGAATGGAAGATGACTCAAACCTTTCATGGTTAGATTTACTGCTTTAAATACCATAGTGGTTGAAAAGAGAAAAGGACCACTTTACAATGCATAAAAGATGGGCCTGTTGAAATATTAATAGAGCTTCTGTCCTGTAGAACTCGAATAAGTCAACTCAGTACAACACAATAAATAAGAATACAGTGCTTGACCTGAGTTTCTCCTTTACTTTGATCATATCCAGTCAGTTGTTTCCCTTGTTCTACCTTTAAGTGCACAACATTTTGCTGTCAGCCACATGTCCACATGCGGCTCATTAGAAGTTTTTGTGGTCAGTGCCCCTCAGTGATAGGCCTTTGCCCTTTTACGACTCTTGTAATTTTCATGAGCTGACGTTGCTCTAAGGAGTGCCCAGTCAATAAATGCATCCCTGAGAATGCTGATGCACTTCAGGATCATAGTTTGTTTAACAATCTGACATGCTTAAAACATCCTAATCTGGAGTTATAAAGACTGGGAAAGCATTAGATCAACTGCAAATTGTTTTTCAAAGTTGACTCACAATTTTGATTAATTGCACTAATGTTGTTTTAAAGTCTGACAATGAGTGAAATAACCCTAATATTGTTTTACTGTAGATCATAGGTGCTGTGGACATAGGCAACTGTAGAAATGAACTACCCTTAAACTTAAGTAATGACACCAACGCTAATTAGTAAAACGCACAGTATTTTAACTTAGAAACCATATTTGATTTTACAACCTTGTGAGCCTGTAAAATATGGCATTAACATACATCAAATCAAGGTCAAATATGTATTATCATTATGAAATATCATCAACTAATTGGTTCACAATTTAAAGCTCCAGTACATAACTTTATCAAAGAAATACTATTTCACAGTATATGGCATAAAACATTTTATCTCCACATTGTCATTAAGAGAAGTGTAATCATTCCTTGCTGAAGTCGTTCATGTCCACCTTGTATTCTGCTCAGTTGAGATAAACTCTCTTGATATATGATAATATGTGATTATAGTACATATTTGAAGTAGCTAATATTATTAGCTACTTCAAATATGTACTATAATCACATATTATAATCACATATTATGTGATTATAGTACATATTTATTAATCATATATTATTGTCCTGTGAGGGAATGAAAATGCAGACAATTTCTGATTTACCATTGTACATTATTTATAAATTCAACTGAACAATCAGAACGGCATTTCAAAACCTGTAACACAAAGCATTGATTTATAAATCGTTGCGAAGTATTTCCTTTGACATTGATCCATTGATCCGTTGTTGCCTCTAATCTGGAGTATTGATCAGAGCCTTATATACGACTGGAGGCACATGGAACACAATGATCCTAATGATTTGATTGAACTTTGAGTGTCTCCAAAACATAGTCCACTCCATCAAATGTTCTTTAACCACGTATGTCATTAATAACAAATGTGGTCTGTTATGCATTTGTCATGTGAGCCACCTGCTCCTTTACGGTGTGTCTGGGAACCTGTAGACAAAATGGTGTGCGTCCATCCTCCACAGTGCAACCTAAACGACAGGAAACACAAGACAGACAGAGAGAGAGAGAGAGAGAACAAAAAAAACAAGTCATCAAAAGGGACGTGACAGCAAATCACTAAGGGGTGTGTGTTTGTTTTAAGCATATGTGTTTATTAAGTTCTGCGGCCGTGTGAGAAATTAGCCCGTGAATTCACCGGGGTCCTCCCACCGCTGTCTTGTGCCCTCTCTAATCCGCCCACATGTATCGTCTGAGGGGAGCGCAGAGGGGGAAAATAGTGCAGAAGGTGACGCTCCACCGGAGGAACAGAGCGAAGCAACAGAGGGATAAAGGAAAGAGAAGGGAAGAGAGCGCGCTCGTCCTACAGGCTCAAACATTTTGGAAGCGGATGAATGGTAGCAACATCCTGCGCCTGGAAGCGTAAAGAGACACTATCACAAAGGCTGCCACTTTTTTTTTTTTTTTTTTTTTTGGGGAATAACAAAAGAGGTGGGAGACAGAAACGGCAGGGAATAGCGACACTATTTTTTTTACAAAGAGAGTGCACTCCTTGCTTCATTCTCATCATTTCGCTTTTGCCATCATCTCCAGCAGCAACAGCAGCTGCAGCAGCATCATGTCCATAAGTAGCATTCGCCAATAACGAGATTTCAGCGCGCTCGTCCGTTTTTCCATTTCCATTTTACATGTTCCGAAGGGGAAAACACTGCAACTGAATGCCTCAAAGTGGATTACTCTGAAATCTAAAAAAAGAGCAAGCTAACAAAGAAAACAGCTTTTTTTTTCTGTGATTGAGCTCTATGTGCGCGTTTTTACGCACACTCGAAACGTACCAAGTGAGTATATGTAAACCGTGTTTGTGTCTGTTGTGTATGCATTCAAATCCCAGTCGCTCTTCCTAAACGTGTAGTTAGA
The DNA here is from genome assembly GCF_026437365.1 of Eucyclogobius newberryi. Classification (NCBI taxonomy): domain Eukaryota; kingdom Metazoa; phylum Chordata; class Actinopteri; order Gobiiformes; family Gobiidae; genus Eucyclogobius; species Eucyclogobius newberryi. The sequence continues at coordinate 17,719,156 of NW_027315835.1, forward strand.
TCGTGCGTTTGCTGTAAAGACAACAAGAATACAGCATCTACCCTACATTCAACAAGTCTTGTTTTTTTTCCCTTCATTTTCCCTTTGGCCTTATACAAATTGTGCCAAGATGGACTTGCTCCCCGCTAGCATTTACTATTACGCTGTGTGCCAACAGAGCAGTGCACTTTCTTCATAGTCTTTATCTTATTTTTAGAGAAACGGCACAAATGGTGGGTGTTTCCTCATCCTCAACTCTAGCTCAAACCATGCCTTGGAGAGAACTCAATACTTGGCATCAGCTTGTGTCTGTCTGCATGAGTAACTGTTTCCATTACTGTGTGTATTTTTTTGTTTTGTCTTGCATGTGCACCCATTGTCCGTCTCTCTGTCTGTCGTGCTTGTTTGTGTGCTGTGACATTTGAAGGCCTTGAGATGCAGGGGGTTTGTTGGACACATAGGGGATGGAGAGAAGCACGGAAGTGGAACAGCACAAGCCTACACCAGCCAACAAGTCCTTCAGAAAGGTGTCTAGACCTCCATCACCTGGGCCCTCGCACCGCATAAAACCTGTACCACATGCACACGTCTCCAATTTCCCAATCATCCCTTCACTTTCCAGTCCTAATGGAAACTCTTCTCTTCTGTCTCCTCCATTTGCTGCTTCTTCTCACCCCCCTACCCCTAACACCTCCTCTTTCTCCCCCCCTCCTCTCGCACTCTCAATCCTGCATTATAAACTACAGCCGCTGCTATTTTTAGAACATAGGGTAGCCCAGAAAACACCCATTCCATTTTTTCCCAGAACCAAAAAAGAAAAAAAGGTTGGAGAGATGAGAGTCCTTTGATATGAGTGGAGCTGGATGGGAAAGCTGTTTATGTGGTAGGGATGGGGAGCTGGTGGCGGTGGGGAAATAAATCTATTTTGAGGCCCGAGATTGAATTACGTGTCTTGCTCTGTCGCCGTTGTGTGTTCATGTGTACGTTGTTGCCTCCCTGACCCTTGCTCTCGCCTCCTTATAGACAACTTTCCTCTCTGCTGTTCTGTCCTTCAACTAATTTACGACCATCTGATGCTGCGCTTTGGATTTCATCAAACCTCCGCTGACCTTGAGCCTCACCTCGTTCCAACCCAAACTTCTAATATTACCCTAAACCCTCCTCTCTAGAGTGTGGATACATGTCTATTTGCCCATCGATTCTTGGGTCAGCCACCCTTGTAGTAACATGTAATCCTTCCTGTCTGGTCTCTGTAATACATTACTACTTCATAATGGACCTGATTGTGCTGTAAAGGCTGTATCGTTAATTGGCAGCCGTAAATCATCTAAGAGGGCAAGGTCTACGAGGCCAATTGAACCCTTTTGGTCATAATACTTCCCCTGATGTGACACCGTGTCCCATTCTTCTGATCACTGTACATACAAACAGTAATGTAACCTCCCATTGATAATAAATCTCCCTCCACCCAAAGGCCATCTACCGTTGCCCCTGTTCTGACTTCGCAGGGCTTTATTACAAGCTTTATTCCAGATGGCCTATTCCTGTAAATGGCCTTATGTATAAATCATCTTTTCAACTGGCTAAAAGCAATGGCAAGGCGTCATGGCTTTTCTCTGCCTGTTTTTTTAAATAAGGAAAAAAAGCTGGCAGCAAAAGGGATGACAGCAGAATGAGAAGCAGCACTGGCAGCATCCAACCAGGGGAGGGGAGTGATAGACCAATATACACAAGGATCAGGACCCTCCAGGGACGTGTCACTGCCTTAGACCTCTATTGTCCCTCTGGAGATGCTGGGAGAATATGCTTAATTGATTGCTTATTTAATTGATGTTGTGGGAATTGGCAACAGGTCGAGCCTTATTACGATAAATACTCCCTCCCCTTTCCATTGCTGGGGCTCTGTAACAGCTAAGTCCCTGCATTAGCCCTGATCCATTCATGCAGTTCCATTCTGCTCTTGATTCATCCGCCCACTCGCTTTGCTAGTACCTCACACCTTATCCGTGCTGTAATGTTGCCGTGAGGTGCGGTGACGGCCCTGCGCAGCGTGACTAAAGGAGGGGAGAAGGGAGAGGAGTGCGAGGGGAGGGGGTTGACCGCAGTGCTCCGTCCTGCCGCGTTGCAGTGCAGTGATTTGTCCTGCTGGGGTCTCTTTAGCACAGGGGATGTGTCTGTATCTGAGGAGAAAGGGGAAGCGAAGAGAGATAAGGTGCTAGGGAGGAGGGTGGGAGGGGACAGGAGGGGGAACAGCGTGAAGCCTTGTGGTTACATCTTTTGATGAGGAAGCTGGAGGGGAAAAGGCAAGTGTGTACCAGGAGCACATACGTAATTGTAGTGCTTGCTCTGTCTAGAGCACACAAACATCATCTGCACTTCTCCGCAGACCCCCCCTTCTCCAAGTGCAACATTTACTATTCTGCTCAGCTGTACATCTCTGATACGGATCCACTCTTGTTTTTCTACCCCAGACCCACTTCCACTGCAGCACTTACCACTGCGTCCTGTCCATTTTCCCCTCCTCCTGTGACTGTTTTTTTTTTGTGTGTGCCTTTGCTCTTCCTGCCAACAGCTTGCTCTGTTCCGCATAGTCAGCACTATTCCAAATTCCTCCCTGCTTTGCCTCTTGCCTCTTCTCTCCTCCTCCCCTCCCCCAGTCACTTCTGCTGGTACCTCGCACCAGTCGATGCATCCCATAATCCCATGCTCTCACCCCCCCTTCTTGCTGCAGTGTTTCTGCTAATATATATTAGCGTCATTGCAGCTTTGGAACTAAAATCTTTCCTTACTCAAAACCTTGATCAGTAGCAGCCAGCACAGTTTTACAGTTAAGCTTTAGCAGCACTGAGTCTCATTTGCCTTTCAAATTCAAATAATATGTTTGAGGGCTTTTGATTTTGGCCAGGTAAGTGTGCGTTCCAGCTCTCTGGTGTGCCATATAGTAGCAGTGTGGCGCAGGACATGGTGGACAACCAGGGAAATGCTGCATCTTTTTACCTTCACTTTCTTTCCCCCATTTTATCTCCCCTCTTTGTTATCAAGAAGCAACTTCACTGCTGCAGTACGTGAGGAAAAATGCTGAGGCTAAAATAAATATGCTTACTTTCTCTTTAATAAAGACTAAGTCCAATCATATTTATTTTTAACTTCTTGTGTTTACTCACAGTAACAGAGTTTAGGAGGCAACCTGCCCCTTAACCTTTAATTGATTGACAATCATAAGACAACACCCGTGTGCATTGATATAATACTCAATAAACAGCAGGCTCTTGGGTGGAACAAAATGCATTTAAACACATTTAGAGACTTGTGGCTGACAGTCTATTAAATATTAAACATACTGCCTGAAATTACAGTTGTTCAGTGGAGTAGGGAAACTTGTAAATTTCGAATAATTTGGATAAAAATAGTGCATAAAAAGTGTTTGAGAAACGCAAGGAAAAGTTTGAATGGAGGAGTGAGTGGTGCTGTCCATGGTGCTGAAACTCGAGCTGTCCCACCACTAAAGCAGCGCTGCAGGAAAGCACAGCTTTCAGTGTGAATGAGTCACAGCACTTTCTCAGAGTTGGACTAACTTACTCTTGATGTTGTCATGCCTTCACTTTTAACTAAGATTTCACTGTAAAACACATGCCATTTATAGTTAAAAAATATAGTTATAAAAAGACAAAAGGTTGAAGCAAGCAGGTTTCCATCTACAACAGCTAACATCTGTGATACTTGAAAAAATATGTGAAATTTCCCAATTTCTTTGCCATTACTCATGCATTGTTTAGATATCTTACCTCAGCGCAGTATGCCTTTCTCTGAGATCCGATCAAAAGAGTCAACATAATGCTAGAAAGAACAAACTAAAAAAAATAAAAACCCTCTAATGAACACAGGAAAAACAATCAACTTAACAAAAAAAAAAATAGTCCCCTGAGTAAAAAACACAACAAAAGTCCAAACACAAGACTGAAATACTGCAGTGTCCTAGATCGCACAAGGGGAAAAAAGTGCAGAGAATGGAGAGTTGGTCAAAGTGAGTTGGGATGGGACAGTATGGAGAGGCAGAAAAACATGCAGCACTAGAAGGAAAAGGAGAAGGTTAAATGAACAACTAAAGAAGAATGTAGTTTATGATAAGGCTAAGACAGTGTTATGGGATGAGAAGGAGTAGGGAAGGAGTGAAGCCGCGGTTCTCCCCTTTTCAATGAAATGTGAGTCCTTTATGCGGACGAGAGGAGCACTGCTGGGAGGGGGAGAGAAAGTCGAGGGGGAGGAGGAGGCCAGCGTGCAAGTGGTGCAGTTCACTGTCAAGAGAAAAAGGGTTAACAGCATGCATAGAAAGAGCCCTGTGGTACACTGGGGAGTGTAAAGGAATGTTGTTTTTTTGTTTCCAAAGCAAAAACGTTGCTGAAGGAAAAGAAAAGCACAGAGACATAAGGACGGAGCGGAGAATGGGGCTTTTTACTGCAGCAGAATTCATTCACTTTTATAGTGCACTCTCATTTTCGTTCCCTACCCCCTCTCTCACTCTCATTGTGCGCTTCCTCCCCCCTCTTCCTCCTCTGCTCCATTACCAGACAATATTATACAGCTTTTACTCACCAGCCAACATGGTGCAAACACATAGCACCTCCTCTTTTCCACCATCTCCCCTCCTGCTTTGTTTTACTCGTTCTATGCCATGTTATCAATTGAAGCATCCCCATCTTCCTCTTTGCATGCCACCACACTTGCACATTGCAGAGGCAGGGTCTGCAGCAGTGTGTCGGCTGATTGAGGAGGTCTAACATTAGTACGGACACAAGGCAAGGACGGGAGGCAATTAACACACACGGCGAGCTGCGCCACCTTACGTCAGAGCTCAGTTCTGGAGGGAGAGAAGAAGATACTTTGGTCATACACTCTAGGTAAAAACAGAACTAGCAGAAAAGGCTTCCGAGCAGGTGCGGAAGAGGGAAGAGGGGGCCGAATAATGACCTAATTAGGCGGAGGATTTGAGGATCAACTGGATCAATTTAGAGATTGTTGGCAGAGGGGTTGTACTTGGGCTAATGAGTGAAAGAGAGATGAAAATTGAGACTCATTCAAAAGCTCATGCGTTTTAGACAAGGCCACAGTCATCCACTTAACACTGGCGAGGGTTCGTGTGAAGAGTCCTTTCAACCTAATAACATGTATACAATGTCCTACTTAAAATAAATTGTGTTACATCTACAGATTAATCAGCATACCAGATTTCTAGTAATAGTTTTAGTGTAAAAATGTGCTTGAATAAAATGTGATACCCTATTTTATTAGCATTTATGGCTTCAATTGACAAACTGGAGACATTCTGCACCCTCATATGGTTATGGTACAGTGCCAGTATGGTTCTCCACGGTTCCCCGGTGTGTTGAATGTTGAACTTGAACCAACTGTGTTCAAGTCCAACGCTCTAGACCAAGATTATGGCGCCTCGTTGCCAAATGTGATCAGAGTCTAATGGAGATGCCGAGTCATGAGCACCTGTTCTGCGCGTGATGCTGTTCAACTTTCCCTCTGCAACACCTGACCACATCACCGGGCTAATCCTCCATGTAACCAGAATGCATTTGTTATAGCTGTTGATAAAAGACACTATTTCTCCCGCTGAAACACTTCTATCTCTTCTCTCTCCCGCAGACTCCTCAGACTCCTCCTCCCTCCTCCCTCCGTTTTCTCGCATCCTCTCTCCCTCCCCCCTCGCTCCTCTATGCTCAGTTCGGTGTGTGTATCCTCTTTCAAAGGGCGCAAGGGTGGGAACAAGTCGTCCAACAAAGCATGTTACAGCGCAGACATGACTTGTCCGTCGGAAAGCGAGAAAATTGTCATAAACTGCGGCGGGGTTCGCCATGAGACTTACCGGAGCACCCTAAAGACGCTGCCCGGGACGCGCTTGTCGTGGCTGACGGAACCGGACGCGTTCAGCAACTTCGATTACGACCCCAAATTGGACGAGTTTTTCTTTGACCGTCACCCGTCCGTCTTCTCGTTCATCCTCAACTATTACCGCACGGGAAAGTTGCACTGTCCCAACGATGTGTGCGGTCCGCTGTTCGAGGAGGAGCTCGCCTTTTGGGGAATCGACGAGACGGACGTGGAGGCGTGTTGCTGGATGAACTACCGCCAGCATCGGGACGCGGAGGAGGCGCTGGACAGCTTTGAGAACCCAGAGCCAGACGCGCCGGACGACGATCCCGCACTCGGGGGCGCGGATGGAGACTTGAAAAGACTATGTATGCAGGAGGATGCCAGAAAAGCAGGGTTCTGGAAGACCTGGCAGCCTAAAATATGGGCACTTTTTGAAGACCCTTACTCCTCCAAGTATGCCCGGGTGAGTACGTGTTATCGTCTTGTCTAACTACTTTTTTTTTAACATGACAACTTCCAAACTTTAACAGACTGATGGTGCACGAGCAGTTTACTGCAGTGGAAGTGGAAAGGAGCGCCCCGCTGCCCACACGTGTGTTATCCCTGCCTCACAGCCACAGCCAGCCAATAGACTTACTCACATTCAATTATTAATGCTCATGGCACAAGAAAATGGGAAATGGCACAAAGCCTGTAGCCTCTGTATCTGTATTTAACCATTTTCCCCTCAAACACATCATGTCTTGTTCTTGATATAGTGTCCTCTACAACCCAGCACTGAATACGTTTTTATTACCGCCATAATTCCTTTGCTCGGCTCTGCCACACATCTGGCTCCAAACGTGCCAAATGCTGCTGCCTGCGCCGCGTGCATCCAAATGCCTTCATTAGCTCATATTTTTGACGGTTTACGACGTGTCACATTTCACGTTATTCATCTGTAAATCTTTAACTAAAGCAATCCCATGCTTTCCCCCCCTTTGCCATGGTGATTGGTCACTGCCACATACCCCATTTGTCCCACTTACAAGAGCACCACTGTGGAACTTGCCCCAGCGGTTGTTGGGACCCCTTATTGTTAGGGTCTAAAAGGGTTAATGATTTTCCTCTTGAAAGTGAACTTGGACGTTTGATCAAACAGGTGAGTAACAAGTATTCTCCATCAGGTTATGTTTGATGGCACAGGAAAACATCTACACTGGGCTCCTCATGTTTTTGCCCTAATTCAGCTGCTTGTTTTCGCATCCACTTATTTAGTCTATTGTTAGCACACTTCTCATGTGAACTACATGCACAAGATTCAACTAAAACCAGACAGTGAGCAGACACCTGCAGTGGCCATTCATGACATTGCACTTAAGTAAACACAAAATGAACAAAGTAGGGCTACATTGTGGCCGCCTTTCTTGAGGGTCCAGGTCATTATTTTCCTTTAAGGGGAGAAGAATGTCAAGACTGTGATGGACCGACAGTTCAGATTCCTGCCATCTGATCCTCTCTATGCCCTATACATAGGACAAGGCAGGAAAAGATTCTCTTACTGTCATCTTAGCCCAATCACATTGATTCCCTGTAATAATCCACCTCTACCTCTATCCCCACATCACAAGCAAAGACACAGTCCAATAAAGGAGATGTACAGGAATAGGTCAGCGATGCTTGAGTTTTAGCAGATTCTCAGACCAAAAGGAGGTTTGCAGTTGTGCCATACCTTGAATACTAACTACAGTACCTGCGGCTGCTCTGCCTCGATGCTGTAAATTATGTAATGTACAGTTTAACGCCACAGCTGCTGGTTCTAGTGGCTTCATGAATCACACACTATATATCACTTGGAGCGTTGAGGCGGCTGTGGCATTTTGAGGCTTGTAGAGCAGGTATAGGACGGGTTTAATTTGTGGGAGAACTATTTTCAAACCGAGATATGACCTAGATTGTTGCCTTATTCTACCCTGCTCTCGCTTACGGTGTTCCATCAGTGTGAAAATAAAAAGCATATTAGTCTGATTAGGAATGGAGTGAGCATCTAATGTATATGGGGAGACAGATATAGATAACTAATAATTTGGTCTTTTGTTTGATGTTTTTTCCGAAAGCAATTCAAGTTTTGAGCTTTTCTTTCTAAATCAACTCCATCCTTGGCTTCGTAGTGGGATAAGAAACGCACACATGCGGCTGTCTGTTGCTGGCGTTTCTGCTGCAGTAGACACGGGAGAAGAGAGGAGGGAGGGGGAGTGTTGGAGAGAAGCGATAGATACAGGCATGAGCAAAGGGGTAAGGAGGAGGAAAAAGGGGAGAGATCGCGAAATGGAAAAAAAATGGAGCAATCGGCGAGAATGAAAAGTGGTTAGCCCATGAGAAGGTGGCACACAGAGAAAGACATAACACGACGGGGGTGGGGACCCTCGTCTTAGCGTCTTCGATTATCTGAGGAGGCTTGAGCCATCCAATCTACAGAGCTTGCTCCCCTGCTTGCCTATTGATGAATATAATATTGATTATCTTCTCTTTGTCTGTTTTTTTAAGCTGTTCCCCTTCTCCATCACATTCCTCCATAACAAAATACCAAAGGTTGCTTGAAGTCTTAAGTTAATGTACATAAATTAGGCTAATTATTCCTGGTTTCATCAAGTGCAGAGTAATTTCATCAAAACAAGTAGTACAGGTTCCAGTAATCATCTAAGTAACACAAGTAGAGCCACAGCTGTAATTTATGGATAATGTATCGGTCTTTTTTTGCTTGATGAGGTGTTATACAATGCATTTTGCATTTGATTTCCTTATTGATCCACATCTGCTTTGACATAGATCGTTTCCTGCACCAAAGGGCTGGCATATATCACACGTGACATTTTTGATTGAGACATGTTTAATCACATTTGTGTGTTCTCAATGTTCTGTTTTAAATATCTGTTTACACACAATTAGTGATCATAATTGATTTAGTAAGGATTTACCCATATCAATTCAATTGTCAAGTGTTTGGTATTGAACTAGGGTAATTTAATCCTGCACAATCATGACAGTGGACATTTGGTGCTAAACTGAGATTAAGAGGATAACATTAGCTGGGCTATGGTGTCAGACAAGCACATATTAAAACAAATATTAATGTTATCATATCCTAATTGTACACACTTTGTACATATGTCTTTGGATATTTGCCATTGAAGTTTCATTGTAGATTTGTTTCACTCATCTACCATTCAAATCCAATGTTAAGATTTTAGAGTCTAATTATTTTAGACTTAAAAAATAGGATTTTGTTTGCAATTGGATTCCAATCTAAAACGTAAATGTTGTACTTAAAAAATGTTTGAAGTTTTTTAAGTACAGCTCTTTCATTATTAAAAATGTATTCCCCAGTTCTAATCCTTAAATTATTGTCACAAAAAAGAAAGAACATGATGGGAACATAATTATTGCCTGTCTTTTTATATCTTATTTAAAACCAAATGTTGCTGTGCATTGCTATCCCACAGGTATTATGTTGGTCACTTTCACAACAGAAGGACACAGTTGTCTTTGTCAGCAATCTCGTGGCAAAACACCATTTGTAGCTCAGCATGTACAAGATGCCCTGGTTCCCTCTCCAAACCGAACGGACTGTGCCTATTTGCAACACCAGCTTTCCTCTGCCCAGAAACCCACTTTTCCCACTGAAGGTCATGTATTGTGGTTCATTCTTTACTGTCCCTTTTTACCACAGTGTTCATTGCTGCTATAAACACAAGTATGACCTACCACAGCACTTGGCGTTTCAGAACATTATGTCTCTGGATAGATAATCACTGCGCTTGTCAGAAAATAGAAAAAGGTGCATTGATAGGTGTCAGTGTATAGATACATACAGGGTGATGAGCAGAGCACCTTGAGTCGTTTGTGAGACATGACATTTTTGTTGAGACCTTTTTGCTCAATAATAAAATAAAAACTGAACCTAAAAGCTCAGAGCACTTTCACAAAGTATTTACGGTAGTCTGTACTCTGTTCTAACCCTAGAATAACTTGCACTAGAGTAGACTGTTAAATCATTTCACGATATTGGCCTTGTCTAATACAACATGGGCTTGTAAGATTATTTGCTTACCAATTCGGTTTCCCCCAAAGCTGTGCAATATGCCACAGTTAAATGGAAGAATGTGGTGAAGGTGATTTTGGTAATGTACAATTACAGCCAACCATTAATTTATGACTTTTTTTGATAGTTATACTAATACTTCAAGACAATATTCCTGATAAAAGCTGACAACCCTGCAAAGGTACAACTCAACAATACTACTATTAGATAATATCAACAAGGGTCTTTATTGTTTATTGCCCTTTTTAACCAGGAAAGTTAGAGATTCTGTTTTTGTGGTGGGTAAAACTGGAGCGTCCAGTGGAAACCTAATCAGAGACAGGGAGAACAGTCCAGAACAGGACCTTCTTGCTGTGAGGCTGAAGAACTATCCGCTGCACTACTCTACTTCCCCCCCTTACTGATATTGGTAGTACAGATAATGTGTTTCATTTGCAAGAAAGTTACGGCTATGCATTTTTACTCATACCAAAAGTGTCAGATTTAAGCAGGTGAGCTGGTTTAATGAATGAGTTGGAATTGAATGAGAATGCATGAGGTGGGGCTCTAAGTTGCAATGTATTTTCCACTCCACTTATGGCCCCTATGAAAGGCCTATTTCCCTCTTCCATTATTGTGTTCCTCCCAGTGGACTGGATCTGAAAATAGCAGAGAGGGACTGAGACCTTATTTCAGTCAGGGGGTGAAGCTACAGTTCTTGCTAGAATAAGATGGTGCAGGTATGGCTGCAAACGTCTTCTCACCCTCTGGCAGATATTCTTCGATGCTCAAGTTCATTAAGGTAAATAGTTCTCCCTCCAACAGGCATTGTGATAATTGCTCAACTTTCCTGTTCAATAGGCAAAAATATCTTGTTTGGTTTCAGCTTTCTATGACAGTGTTTTGTGCCACTGGCCTTCTCTTGTCATGTGCATTTTTGGAAGTCCTAGAATATACTGTAATTGGAGAGCTATATGTTGGCAAAATCTGACTGCAAAAAGCTTGATGTCTCATAACAAGGACTGAGACATCAGAGGCATGTTAAATAAGTAAGAAGAAGCACTTTCAGAACGGAAAAAGCAGTAAAGGAATTTTATTGATTTGCTGCCGCTTTTGACAATACTTGATGACTTCACTGGTTGTCTGTAGTACTCCAGCCAGAAACATTTAGCACATTTTATGATTATGTAGCAAAAAGGCCTTCTTATCACTCTAGAAACCTTTCTGCTTGCCCATGTCCTTCTCAACTATCTTCCGCCTCCTCTGCCTTAGTCCATTTGGTTCTTAAGTGCTGAATCAGCGCCCCATACCGCTATACAGACAATCACAGTCAATTACTGCGGACGCTCGGACACTGTGGTAAAACCCTTCACATTTTGCGTCTACGCATTAGAATTCTGGAAACTGGCGTCAACAGAGCACTCTTCCAACTGTGCCAGAGCCGATTACAGTAGTGGGAGTCGTAATTCTCTATACGGGGCAAATCTCATCGAATTACATTAGGAGGTCTAGTATTGTTTAAGCAGTGGCACAGCTCTCTATTTGTGAAAAAAAAAATGAGCAGACATAGTTTCAAAAAGGCTAAATAAATCACAACCTGGCCCCTAAATGTAAACACGTAGGGACAATAATACTAATACACCAAAAATGAACTCCTTAGACTGTTTCCCCAATGGAACTGGGTCCTGGTTCACGTGTGTGACCTGTTCATACACCTTCAGCATCAATCACCTGCACACTCACCATTGCACATTGGCCTGTAACTCCGTAAGCGTAGTTGTCCATAAAGCATTCTGCCAAGTATTCACACTAACAGCACACAGATACATCACTTAAATGACACGCCTCCACACATAACCCTGCAGAGCACTCTCTGTCAAGCGTGCATAGCCTGAGATGTGCCATCTTAATTAGCTGATGGCTCCAACACCAAACATACATTATAAGTAGAGAATCGAGAATCGAAACGTGCAGTGCTAGGAACAGCAAAGATACTGCGCTGAACCCTCAAGCTTCCTAGCCTCTGATAGAGGACTCAGGCTTAGAAAAAGGGATGAGACCACCTGCAAAAGTATTTTTTTTTATATTGGTCTCAACTGTGTCAAATTGTCCATCAAATGTAATTCTCTCTTGGCCCAAATACATAGTTCTGAAGTCCAGTGGGATGCCAATGCCAAAGATCATTCGCAGTTCTCCACTGATCTCCAATATTTCCAATATGACTAAGCAATAGGTCACTTGACTGCACTTTGACTTGGTGTTATTTAAAAAAATAAAAAAAGTAATACATTTTCCCAGTATAACCTTTTCCAAACATTTGCTTTTGTGGTCTTCCATTGAGTTGCATTTATATTTCCCCATTCTTCATCCAGCAAATCAAAATGACCATCTCTTTCCCATTTATTTTTAATATATTTGATAGAATGGCGGTCCAGATTAGATGTATTTAAAGTTCTTATGTGTATTCCTTATTAAACACATTCAGACAGAGGGTTATCATGGTCATTGCTTTGTTTAATTAGACTTTCTTTCACAATCGAGTAAAAAAAACATTTATACCTTTTGTAATCCAGATCTTAAATCTTGGTCGTTGATGTTTGGCTGTTTGTCATTACAGCTGATGGTACAGGGACAGTCTTACTAAACAAGTCACATGCATCTTGGACAAAAGGACAGGAAAGGACATGGGGGGAACTGTGGGGAAGAGGGGGGAAGAGTATCGTCGTAAAAAGGGGTCGTCTTGACAAGGGCGACGCGTGCTGCAGTAATCTGGTCCGAATAAAGATGAAAGAGAAATGACGTGTGTAGTCAACTTCCCCGGACAGTAGAGCAGCAAGAAGAAAATGCTGCAGGATATGTGTGTGTGGTGGGAGTGGAGACAGTTGAGTCATTCAGGGAATCTCTGAAACAAAAAACTATGATGTGATTGAAATGTGCTAGGATACCTTCCAAGATCACTGACCTCTGAGTCTGTCTTCTGGCATCAAAATGTAAAACCACAAGGATTACCCAGAGCAGTAGCTAATTATATCCTCCTGAATTGCTTCTGCTCATTCAGAGCCTTGTGCAAGACGCCGTTGCACATTAAGGAATTTGCTATGGAAGTTAGCACGTGAAATCCAATCATACAGTTCATACATTAATGTGCCTCTTTTTTGCCATCCATCACTCACATTTTGATTTGATCTTTGATACTCTGCCCCTCTCTTGGCTTTGGGTCTCTTCTATGTCCTCTACATGTGTTGATTGCTTGTCTCCTGAGGGTGATAGCTGCAGTTCCTTAGAGAGGAATACATGCTTAAAGGACATGGACGAATTCCATGCTTGTAAGCGTCTTATGTTAAACACTACTTAAATAGTTAAATGTAAGATATACCATTGAGTATTTGAGTCATTAATAAACTAAAAAGCTACTTTACTAAGTTTTAAACATATTTTTATTCTAGTCTTCAAGATAAAAGTGTATTAAATTTGAATTTAGCTTGTTGCCCTTCAAACATTGTTTTAAATGTTCATGCCTCATTCATGTCCTAATTTCAGATCACCCTTCAATGTCTCCTTATCTTTGCTGTCTTTGAGTGGTCACCCATTCATTTTGCCCTCTGGGAAACACTAGCCCCTCTAAGTGCATTTAAGTAGCTGCCGTTCATCACCATCAGTAGAATAAAGGAGCGGACTGATTTTATGTAAGACAAGCCAAGGTCACCTCATGCTGACTTGACAAAGATACAGTCAAGTCTCATGTTTGGTAATAATCAGTTAGTGCAGTTGTTTATAATTTTGTGAACTGCCCTTCTCGATGCAGCCTTTTGCGCCAGCTGTAGCAGTATTTGGTTTAGTCCTGTCCTTGGTTCCTGAAAGCAGAGGCTAACGCAGTGGTTGTCATGGTGACAGAGAGCCAGGCAGGGCTGTGGTAATACTGTAATGATAAAGCTCTTCTGGATGGTGCCGCAGTAAACACAGCACCACTAGGGTCCCGTTAAAGGAGAGAGCTCAACACGTCGCTATGCATGCAAAACACCTGCAGGGATAATATTGGCTCTTACCAGCTCTAAGTCATAAGACTCATAACCATGTTCCCCTTACACCTCCTCCTCTAATGCTTTATTCTACTCTCGTACTGGTGCCCTCTGCGGCACTGTCTCTCAATGAGATTCACATCAGCGTTCTGCCATTCCGTTACTGTCTCTTCATCTGTCCATCGAAAAACAATCAGCGCTCTGTACATCCTCTTTATTTCACACCAGCTTGTTCTCTCTCACAGGCCCTGTAGTATTCTATTGTCCATCTTCCATGCTGTTTCCTCTCTTTTAAATTTATGTTGATGATCTTTCCAAATCTAATTTGAGAGTCTGGTGAGGGAAGACGACTCTATTGGGCCTTGAAGGTCACTGAGCTGCAGGTGTTGCGTGCTGTAGTTCCACTATATGGACCTCAGGTCTGCATATTTCTGAGCTGTTGAACACGGGTCCACATATATCTTTATAATAAAAGGAACGGACAATTTGCTGTAAAGAAAATGGATAAGTGTAAAGTGACAGATTGCCTCCTCTTACTCTCACCATCCTCCTCTTTACTTCCTCTATCCATCCATCTCCCTCACACCGATGAAGTGCTCATGTAGTCACCACTGGTGCTTTGTGAGAGCCTATATAGGTGCTTGTGCTCACATCATGTTCGTCAAGTGTACACACCATAGAGCTGCGCTCTGAACGACACAGGTTTGTGTGATATAGAAGTGCCGGGGGGCTCTGGTATCTCAGCCTGACGTGCTGTTGCATTTTTAAAATGGCTTCGGCTGAGATGGATTGATTCATATTGATTTAATGTTCAGATCTACAGTGTAATCCACTGTTCTCTCCAATGCTCTAATAGTGTTGCATTTCATTACTAAACCATGAATGAACTAATGTGGGATCAGTGGCAAAGAGTGCTGCGCAAATGGACAGGCTGTTTTTATATGTTTATGAGAGCATTTAAGAATGAGAGAAAAATAGTTGGCAACTAATTTAGTTATCAATAAATTCTGTATTAAGTATAACCAGACTCTAAAACATGCCGTGTGCCAAGACATTTTACCATTACTCAACTAGACTCAAGACCCATCTATTTAGAACCGCTTTTAATGTCTAACCTGCATATTATTAATGCTTATTGTTGTTTTGCTTTGTGTTTATTAATTTACCATTTGTGCTGTGAGAGTGTTCAGAACAGCTGCATGTCTGCCCTTCTTTCTCATCCCCATTTCATGCTAAGCTGTCTTGTCTAATAAAGCCTACAGGCAAAAAAATCCTAAAAAGAAAAAGAAAAAAAAGAATGGGGTGCACGGGGGCAGAGCGGTTGGAGCTCTTGCCTCCCAATAAACTGGGTGGATTCTGTACATCCTTCCCTTGTCACCAGGTTCTCCGGCTTCCCTCCTCCATCCAAACACATTTGGTAACTGTAAATTGCACCTAGTGAATGAATGTGAGTGTACGGTTGTCTGTGTCTCTGTGTTAACAATGCGACGAGCTGGCCCCTGTCCAGGATGTACCGCGTCTAAGGCCCAAAAGCTCAGGAACAACAGGAACAAGCGGTAGAAAATGAATAAAATAAATAAAAATAATAATTCATTGAAAAGGGTGCAATAACACAAAACAAAAAAGAAAGAAAAATTGTGTGAGAATAGATTCTGATCATATCCATACATCTCGCTGAATTCTTTTGATTCAGAGAGTCCCATATTGACGTGTTGCCAGTCGTGCCACTCAGGGTTCCTCTTGTCTCTTTAGTTGACACAAGCCACTGCCATAGTTGAGGCCTGTCATTTAGTGTTAGTCTGCAATGCCCGAAGCTTTGCCTCTGTTTTTCTTCCTGGCCTCTCTGTCTTTGTGCTGTCATGATTTGAGTTCTCTGTGTTCTCTGCAGGACACATCACATTTACTTCATCTGAACTATGAGATATGTCAACTTTGCCAGTCTGGATACTATGATACTACTGGATACAGTGTGTGATAGCTGGCTAACATTATTTTTTTTAATTGTTATTTTTAACTTTAACTTTTTAAACTGTTTTTTTAACTTTAACTTTTTTGTATTCGCTGCGTCACCGCTATCTGTTCTTTCGTGTTCTTTCACATCCGGAGCCTCATGATCTGGACTGGCCTGGTGGTCCCCCACAGTGTTTCCACCTGTGTAGCCTACATAGAAGATAACCCAGGGCTGCAGTCTGTTTTGTATTTTTAGGAACTCAATTTATTATGGCTGTCATTTAGGTAATCGGGACAAGAGATGACCTTCTTATATGATGTAAAGATTTCTTCAGGATAATACATCTTCCGCAATTAATGCTCCCAATTTTATCAGTAGAAGCAGTTGACACAGTTGAACATTTTATTTGTGTTTCTGCTGCCAACCCCAATCATCTCTAGATTTGTCCCTCTGGTTCTGGAGTTTACTTAGGACAAGAAGACAAGTGATGGGCTCGTGCCAGAGGGTGATTGAGAAACTTACTTAGCGTTTTCAAGCCACAGAAGGCGCGAGGACTGCCGCAATCTTAAAAAGTAGGTCAGACACAGTAGCAAGAAATAGAAGAGGAAAAAAATGTAGGGGAGCAATGGAGTAGTTTGGACATTTTTTTTTTATTGACGGAAAGGTTGTGAGCTCTGGATCAGGACGGCAAGGGAATGCAGGCAGACAGAAGGCATATGGGGATGGAACATTATTTTTCTTGACTTTTTGCTTGTCTGTGAATCTACTCAATACAGTAGCTCTAAGTGTTAAAATATGTTACTTCCTGTCATAAGGCACTTAGTCAATAATGATAACAAAATATGGGAAAAAAAACCTTTTAAGAAGAAAATAGGTGGATTATGTGCCTAGATATTACATAAATCCATAATGCTTAAGATGAGCAGTGACATGCACAACATGGAAGGCACTTAGGCCCCTCATACTATATGGGATCCACTCAAGTATGAATTACCTTTCTCTGTGGCTCTTCAGGCCATGTCTGCGTTTTATTATTTATTTGATAAAGCACAAAGTATACTGCATCTATAAATACACTGTAGGCAGGGCAGGAATAGGCAGCATTGAGAGGCAGTGCTAAAGCCACACTTTAGTCTTAGCACGCCACTCACTTTGGAGCTAAACCCTGCCTTTGGTATATAGAATAGGGAGGTCTAAAGTAAAGGTTTGTAAAAAATGATACTAATAATGGGAAAACAGCAGAGATCCCATGGATATAACACTCATTTCTGCACCGCGTCCTCCAGTGTGGACTCAGGACAAACAAGCAATAAGCTGTTGAAATGATATACCAGGCGAAAAAGCAACAATGCAAAGCCTTTAGAGGAAAAAGACATTCACATTTTTTTTGGATTAAAATTATGTTTTACATGAATTGTAAGATAAACAGCCCTTAGCAAAACAAAAAGAAAAATACACAATGCTTTTAGGCAACACAATGAATAAAGAATAAATTAATTTTAAATATTGTGTACTGAAAGCCCTGTGTTCAGTCTTTTCCAACCTGTGAATATTTGTACAACAACACCAGCAAAAGAAACTGCTGCTGTGACAAGGAGTCAGTCAGTTCTGTCCAACGTCCAATGTAACTTTAAAACAAAACCATGTTGACAGGAAGTGCTGCCTTACATTGAAACATCACTTCAGACATCCTGGCAGCTTTGTTTATTTCACAGACTCAACTCCTCTCAGACACTTGCATTTGTTTGCTATCAGACAATTGCTGACTCGTATTTCTTCTTTTTCTTTGATTTCAAACACGTTTTCCTGTTTGTTCAGTATTTTTAACTACTTTTTAAAACTAACCGCACTCTTCTGTTTTTCTCCTTCTGTTTGTCTATCTTTCCTCAGTATGTGGCGTTTGGCTCTCTATTCTTCATTCTCATTTCGATCTCCACTTTTTGCATGGAGACGCATGAGGCCTTCAACACCATTGTCAACAAGACTGAGAACGTCACAGTGGGAAACATCACTCGAGAGGAGATTGTATACGAAGTGGTGACTGACAGTTGGTTGACATATGTAGAGGGGGTCTGCGTGATCTGGTTCACTATTGAAGTGCTGCTACGAGTCACGTTCTGCCCAGACAAATTGGAATTTTTCAAAAGCTCCCTAAATATTATTGACTTTGTTGCTATTCTTCCATTTTATTTGGAGGTAGGCCTGAGTGGGTTGTCCTCTAAAGCTGCCAAGGACGTCCTAGGATTCCTGCGTGTTGTCCGCTTTGTCCGTATCCTCCGAATCTTCAAGCTTACTCGCCATTTTGTAGGTCTGCGTGTCCTTGGCCACACCCTTCGAGCCAGCACCAATGAATTCCTACTGCTAATTATTTTCTTAGCGCTTGGTGTCCTCATTTTTGCCACTATGATCTACTATGCCGAAAGAATTGGTGCCGATCCAGATGACCCGACTGCCAGTGCTCACACTAACTTCAAGAACATTCCAATTGGATTTTGGTGGGCTGTTGTGACCATGACCACACTGGGCTATGGAGATATGTACCCTGAGACGTGGTCAGGAATGTTGGTGGGCGCACTTTGTGCCTTGGCTGGAGTGCTGACCATTGCTATGCCCGTACCTGTTATAGTCAACAACTTCGGCATGTACTACTCTCTGGCAATGGCCAAACAAAAGCTGCCCAAAAAGAAGAACAAACATATCCCTCGAGCTCCCCAACCAGGATCACCTAACTACTGCAAGCCCGATGCATTGGCAATGGCCACTGCATCACCACAAAGACTTTTGGGAAATGTCCTTGGTGGGGTAATGGGCTCTGGAGGCTTAGGGGGGGATTGTCCTCTTGCCCAAGAAGAAATTATAGAGATAAATAGAGGTGAGACATATTATATCCTCTAATTTTGGGTTGTTATTATTTACAACTTCTAACTTAACAACATGTGTAAGGCAGAAGCCTTGTATCATTCATATATCTAGCTTTGCTTGCCAACTATGGAAGTCCTCCATTTGTATCAAATTGGATAATTTGAATGAATATGACTGACTTGTATTTTTCTTGCAAAAAATGTGATCATGTGCCGGGTGATCAGGTTAGTGTCAAGAGAAAGAAGTGGGAGGACTACAGAGTTTATTGTAAATCCACCCCAGAGAAATTACTGGCCTATTGGATCTCATGAGTAATTTATGATCAAGTGGTGGGTCCACACTTGCCTAGAGGCGTCCATTTGTTAGTGCAAAACAAATAGAACAGGATTAAAATGGTTTCAATTATCTACTACATTCAACTTCAAATGGTTTCTTTCTGGAAGCACTAGTAATTCCTTATTACTGCTAATTTTCACACCTTCATTATAGCTCTGTATTGTGAGCTGAAATTCAGAGCTAATAACGTTACTTCCAATAACGCAGTGGACAAAAGCAATTTAGCCTTCCTTTTCTTTGTAACCTGTGATCTAACCCCATTATAGATTCAAAGCAGAATGGTGACGCAGCCTCGGCTGCTTTGGCAAATGAGGACTGCCCCACCATAGACCAAGTGTTGAGTCCAGACGAGAGAAGTCCCATTGGGCGAGGGCCTACGCGGGAACGGTACCAGCAGGACCGCGCGTGCTTCCTGCTCAACACCAGGGAATTCCGCGCCACAGATGGGAATGTGCGGAAAGGTATGTTTTCGCACCAGGCACCGGATTTCTGTTGCATACCTATATATAACACACAATGGTGCCAACAAATAGGATGTTAGAGGCATATGCTGGGTAAATAGGTAAGTACTGATGATGCTTTGGGTGTGAAGTGAAGAGGACATTATTTTGGAAGCCTCAACAACTACCAAAATGGCTCCAAATACAAGTTAGCCAACACTAACAAATTATATACACATACTCTTCTGCTCTGCTACATTTGTTACATCTCTCATCCATCTTGTCTTTGTCTCTCCACTGCTTTTTGTATTTTTCTGTCTTTCAAAATGTTCTGTCCCTCTCAGTTTTTGCCCTGGCTTATGTGTCATGTCAGTCTATCTATTCCATTGCGTGTGTGTGTGTGTGACTGAACTTGGTTGCCTGTCCCATAATGTCACTCATTGTCATTCATTCATGATCAGAAATGGATCGTCTTTCTCTTTCTTCTGGACTCAGACAGTTGACCATGCATTAATTTTCTTCTCGTCACTTCTCCTCTGTTTCTCTCTCTCTCTCCTATCCTGCCTGGTCTTGTCCTGTTCATTTTTGCCCGTCCCTTCCCTCCCGTGACAACCCCAAAATCTTCCCCTATCCTTCACAATGCCCTTCCCTTCTATCCCGTCATTTCCCTTCCCAATTCTCCTTTGTGCTACATGTTGCCCTTATTTATAATTTCATATGCATCATGTTTTGCTCATTTTAACCTGTCACCTTAATCCATTTACTACTTTAACCAACTCCAACCCACTATCGCCAAACCTGCACCGAAACACTCCCTCACACTCCCTCCACACAACCCCCTGTTGACAACAAACTAGAGGCTGCAGCCCTGGCGCCCAGCCCAGACTCCCCTCTGACTGAGGATTGGTTTAAGATGGAGGGGTCTCTGTTACAGCAGGACCTCAATGCAAACTCCACCTCCTCATGGATCAAACCATAGCGCCAGAGGTAACACTGAAAATAAGAGGTCAAAAACAAAGAGCCTGCAGTATAGTCATTTTTATTTTATTTATTTTGCAAGCAGAAACGTTTATCTGGCTCTGTCACAAGCATGCTCTTAAAAGCACTTAATACCTCTAGACTTAAATGCTTTCACTTTACAGTCTGCTGTCTTGTGTTTGGAGTGAAACCTCCACATATCTGACTATCTTTATTGAAGGCATACTATATAAAAAACAATTTAAACTACTTGAAAAGAACCTTCATAGAGATATGTGAATATCTCTGCAAATATGCAATGGTATTTATTTATTTATCTATGGGAGTTTTTGTTTATAGGAGATCTTCTACTGAAAGTGTTTTTCAGACTTCCTATAAGTGATCTGTTCTTCTGTATCTACCTCTGTATCTTCCTGCGTTGCACCAATGAAATTTCCCCATGTGGGACAATAAAGGAATATCTTATCTTATCTTATCTTATCTTATGTTAAAAATCAGTAAATAGCCAAAACATAGGTATGTCCGTGCATGCATACCTGTTTGTCCCATACAAAAACATTAGGACTATTATTTCCACTTATTGAGTGGAAAACCAGTATAGTATGCCTCTAATATTGTATTGTAATATAATAATATTGTAATACTATTATAATTAGGTAGTCAAAAATAAACCATTTTGTTTGTGAAGGTTGTCATTGAGTTAAACAGAACGGCTCAGAATGAATATTCTTAGATTAAATACACAATGGTACAGTATGAATAATAATAAATCATGTGCAATATGTTTAAAGTGGTATTGGGATGACTTAATGATCACTTTGTAACTGTGTATGTGTAAAGCGATCTTAAGAAAGAATGAGTGCACCAAATGGGCGTTCACACATGCAGGCATTTCCAGTAAGACTCTCCCAGTTGTCTTGTCCTAGGTCAATAACCAATAAAAGACAGAGTGAAGATTGAGTGTGGGAGCAGGGGTACCTTGTTGTCTGATGTGCTTGTGTTGTTGTGTCTCTCTCTTCAGGTTGTGTCATATCACGCGTGTGTATGTGGGCTCCTTCATTCTTATATGTCGACACTGTGTCTCTGTCTAAAGCCGTCTGAGTGCTGTGGTTGTGTTGTTGTGTGTTGCCTATTTTGGTTTTCCCTACCAGTGTGTTTACTCGTGTTACTCCTTACCCCAAAGACCTTCTCCTTGGATCAGCATATTCTGATCCCTATCTAAAGTTGATCTTGTCACTGGATATTTACATGTGTGTGCATCATTTAAATGCCCCAGTCCTGGAAAAAAAGCAATGCATTTCTAGAGCAGAAGACAGTGTATTTTTCCATGTACATAGGTTTAATGTCGAAATCAATTGACCAGCCTTGATCAATTCTCTGTGTTGTGACTGTGAGTGCAGTGGTGTAGAACAAACATAATTTTTCCAAGGTCAAAGGTCACTTGGGTTAATGGAGTTGTGAAGGTCAAGGGATAGTAGCTCTAGAAACATGCCACGCTGAAAGCAAGTAAATAGTGTACACATCCCAACTTTCAAATCAGTTATCACAAAACTGATTGACTAAAATGTTGTGCTGTCCTGTCAGCGTGTAATGGATCCGAAATACTATTCCCTGGACCATCTTGGGCTTTCAGTACCTAGTGTAGTCCAGAGCTCAGGGCTTTTGTGTTTACACTGAGGAGACCCGGACAAAAGCCAAAGGATTACAACCTGCACTTGGTGACTGAAACACTCAAGTTAAAAAACAGACAAATGCTATGACAGACTTGATTGAAAGGGGCCTCACACAGTCTAAGGTAAGCAGTCTTTGCTCAAGTGCCTCATTCAGAGGACCTTGACATTGCCTCAGTTTTAACTGTTTGTATAAATCAATAATTTAAATGCTGCATTATCCCTCTTTAAAGCAACCGCATCAGTATATTTAGACTTTTACATATAAAAATACTTTTACATGCCAGTTGAGCTTCCAGTGTTAGCTGAGGCCTGGTCATTTAAATGTCCCAGTTAAGATCGGGGCATTGTTAATGGAAGAATAAATGTGTTACTCTAATTGTTTTTAAAGAGGGATTCTCTTGCTTTAAGTATACATTTTTATGTGCTTCACTTTTTATACTGTATATGCCTAAGATGTTCAGCCAACATTTTAGTGTTGACTTCACTAAATGCAGTTTGCATGGCTTACTAAGGTCAAACTGTTTTTGATGATCCTTCCTTTGAAAATCTCTGTCTTTTGTTGTCATTTACCCATTTTAGTGTTATTGTGTGAAGTTAATATTATTTGGTTATTATAATTTATTGTCTATGTGGGTTTTTGTGCAGTTATAATTGTTACATTTTGTGAGTGCTTATTTTTGATGTTTGTATAACCAGGTTACAGGTTATTTTATCATTTCTGTGGTTTTCTGTGTGTTTTTTTTTTTTTATTGTGGTGTACTATGTGCAAGTTTGACTTTTCCCTATGTCCCTCCTGTATTTCTATCTTCCTTTCTTTTTTCTCTTTAATCAATTGGAATGGAAAAGAAAAACTATCAAAAGGAAACTACAACTTCCACCACTCTAATACTTTTGTATTTGTTTAAAATACAGCTATTGCTTATAATTACACCAACTACAGGCAACTAAAATTGTGCAAAGTTCAAAACTAACCAGTGTAATGTGTGAAATTATAACACGTCATTGTCTTTGTCATTATGTTCATATGTCTATACTATAACACTATAATGCATGCTATAGTTTCTCTGTGTCCATTCTATCTCTTCTTTATCATTAAATCTGCAAATATTTTCAGATTCTGACCCTTACCCCTTATACGTACTACACTGTACTGCATGTACACGCTAGATATTAAATATTTACTGATTTGGCTTCAGTGATAACAGCCCGTGTGACATATGTGCATTTGCCAAGTTACATATTTTCCCAAAAGACACCTAGGTATTAGCTCTCAATAGACTCTCTGTGGTTTTGTAATAAACTAATTGCATACTGTATGATTAAACCAATGGTCATCAAAACGCCAATACATCTAATTATATAGGTAACAGGAGATAACAGTATCTGATACAGCCATTGATCCAACGAGACAATGATACAGTATGTGCCAAATATAGTTTTTATTGAGTCAGCACATCATGTGTTGATCTTTTTTAAAAAGCTCATACATTCAGTACATACAGAGTTAAGTTGGTTCAGTTACTCTGAATATTTGCAGTGTCAGTCTCTCCCTGTTCTTATGTGTGTCCCTCTTCATAATCTCATTCCTCTGTGATTAACACTCATTCTCCATCCCATCCCCAGGCCGCCACTGCAGTGCAAGTGTAACTAAAGTCTGTCAGTAGGTAGGTATGCTCACTCTCCCATTGTGCAAATTAAGTGTGACTTTGTCAGAATGATGTCAATTCTGAGCTGAGCTGCACAAATACACTGGGTGGACTTTGGCTGATTGCAGTCGCACATTTTACTTCATAATTATTTTCAAAACATTGCTTATATTTAAATATATATTATTAACTTTAAAGCATTTTACTCACCAGACTGATCTTCACCAAAGTGACCTTTTGAATGTTACTCAAAGTAACTAAACTAGTGTTTGTTTTCACAATATATGGAATATGCATATGTGAAATAAATATTGAATCAGCAGGGTATTGAACAAACAAATATGACCTGTGCCATCTTTACATTTGTTGTGACACAACACCTCAAAACCTCAACTCAAAACAGTTATCTTATTGTGCTAATTCATTTCAATCAGTTGTTCAATTATACTGGAAATATAAGTGTTTTTTTTTTTTTTTTTTTTTTTGTCCAAATAAGCTTTTTTTCTTTTACGGTTGATGTACATCTTAGAGTGGTGGAATTGGAAAGTAAACTCTTAATATTTATCAGGAAGGTACAAAGGGCTTCATACAAATACAGTGGGTGTCATGATGAACTGACCTTATGATGGCTGGAGATTAGTACTGAATACCATTCATGAATCCAATAAGTTTCATTGTATTATAGTGGGGAGTACTAAGCACCATCCATTTTTGGCCAGTTGTCCATTGTTATGGATGACAACAGCTACATAACAATGTTTAATTCACTTGATACAACAACACTGTCAACACAACAGATTCTTTAAGGTAATTTCTAACAGGGTCTGCATGAAAACACCAGTAATGCACTGTGGGAAATAAATAGATACATTGTTTAATTGTTGTAAGTACCGGTAAACTGCAGATTAATGTCTCATTTCCCATTGTACATAAACTGGTCCCTACAATGTGATTTATGGAAAATGTTGACCATTTGAAGTTTAGTGGACTCAAGCTATTCTCATTGTTTGAATTAGTATGATTTCTATAAGTGCTAAATGAGCCCAAAAACTTGAGTGGTCAGCACTATCTCAGTATCTGAGGATTTTGTAAATGGACTGTATTTTGTCTAAAACACTCATTCAGTGTTAGCCTGGCACTGCCAGACTTCTCGTTGTATCTATGAATAGTTTGGGAGAGCTCCAAATCAATCTATATTTAGTTTATCTGTTCATTTTGAGAGCAGAAGTGAACTAATTCACTGTAGCTCCATGCACAATCCCTGTTATTTTGAAAGCGGAATCTCAGCCAATTGGCCCACAATTCAATGTGACACTTCAAACCATACGTCACTGCAAAGTTATTTTTACATGGGTTTATTTATCCTGACAGGAGTTGCAGGAAGATGGTTTTCCAGGCACAGTTCTTGGATCTGGCTAGCCAAGCTAATTGGGATGTTTTATTCAACAAAGCCACTAGGTATACACAGTTAACTAACTACACCATTTGGGTGGTTCTGTAATGTAAAAGGCATATCATAACTCTCATTTTCTTGTTTTGTCTTGTCCTGTCTGTCTTGTCTGTGTCTGTCCTTCTGTGTCCTTGTGTTCCTTAATTTGACCTTTATCTTATCCTTATTCTCCACACGTATGTGCTTTTTAATTTTGTTTGTTTTAATCTTTTCATTTTTAAAATAAATTTATAATGCTACACACTTTTTTGTTTACTGAACAAATTAACATCTATTTGGCAGCATCAGGCGACGAGAAATCTCCAAGCCTCAGTAATATTTCAGGAATGGCCGGCTCGTCCCTGCGACTCGCTCCCATTGCTAGTCCACATTTTGAAACATATGAAACCCCAGGTCCCCTGCGGCGCTGCCGTTCCCCTATCCCATCAATTTTGTAGCAAAATGATGCTCCTTAAAATATGCCAAAGTTAACTAACAAATGTCAGAGGCTGAAATGTGCAAAAATTATAGCAATAATGGCAAGAATAAAATCATAAATAAACAAAGTATGGCCACTCGTGACGACATAAATGCATGCGTTTAGTGATATTCTAGTACCAACTGTAGATTTAACAAGAAAGTATTAAACTACATTACATTTAATGTAAATATGACTAAGCAAATATTCAAATTAACTTTTAATAGAGACTCAAGCATTTGGGAAAACATATGCATAGATAAGAAAATCAACTGTCACATTAGGCAAATATCTTCATGCATAACTTTTACAAAAAGAAAGCATCTACTTGGTAAAAGATTATTGTATGTATAAATGTAGACATGGTTTGGCACTGTTTATGTTCATGCCGTAGTTGCACTTCCCTGCAACAAAGAAAACTTAAACTTAGTTAAGTGTTAACTAAGAAAACATTTTAATCAGCACATTTCAAATTTTAGTAATTAATAATGATATTGAACTACAGAATTGTATTGGAATTTGTATTGTTCAATCTATAGAGTTGGGTAGATAAAAAATATAATTTATCCAATATAATTAAGAAATGAATTACACCTGAGACAATTTGTTAATACGACATTTTTAAAATTCATTTATTTTTAAATATGGGGGATTTTGACTAAAATTAAATAAAAGTGCAAGATCGCAATGTTATTACTTATTCAGTAATACAGATATGCAATAATATTAGTACAATGCTGGAAATATGTTGTATACATACATGTGTAAATATACTGCTCTTCTTGATCACAGTGATCTGTTTATGAACTAACTCTGTGTGTACAGTACAATAACATGAGCCATTTGTCTACCCTTTGCAGTTGTTGTGTTTTACCTTTTTTGTTCTGGTTTGTGGTGTCTTTTATATGACTGATCACGTTTAGTGTATTTATATGTAGTGTACATTTCATTGTAAGAATAAACAGATCCGAACAGAATATCTTTTTAGGGCAGATCAGGGAATTGTTTAGAATTACTGTAAGTGCTCACTGTCACTGTCCGTGGTCCTGATTACAAAGATTTTTGTGTACATTGATGTCTCTCTAACTTGACAAATATGTTGATTCAAAAATTCATATGTGATTTTCTTTTTTTTTGTTAACAAAAATGTAAGGTCTGCCTTTATATCCTTTTGTCTTTTTTTTTTAAACCAACAGATTATTTTCTTAACATGTTTATAGATTATTTCTATCTTTTGAAAAATGTTTTGGACATGGCAAATTTGACTCTATGTACAATAAGCAAGATGCCCCATGTTTCTTCAACCATCCAAAGAAGGACAAGTCATCTATACACATAAAAAGGCAATGGATGGACATTTTTCAAAATTATATAAATGGCACAATCTTTTCATGTGCTGTATAATGTAACCACAGAAAGGGTTTTAATTTATCAAACAATTGGACTAAAAATGTACATCATCAATTATCTTCTCTCATGTAAACACTGTTTAAAGTGGCACTGTGTAATGCTGAGGATAGTAAATCAATAAATACACAAGCAGTGTCCAGCGGCCTGTGGAATCACTTTGCTCCAAACCAGGACGTTTGTGAGTAGGTGTGTCCTCCATGGCCCTGGACTTTCTGTATGATGAGGGATTCACCCATACCACCTGTGGCATGTCATGCCTCCTCATTCTGAAATGTGCCAAGAGCCTGTATTGGCTGGTGTGGTGATCTGCAGAGTCCAACACTAGGTACTGAAATTACAACTAGTGTATACAAAAAAAAGACCTGTTCTTTCCCCAAAGAAACTAATGCACACTTTCAAGCATGATGCTGTATATATCTACTCCTAGGCCTTCACTATTATTGTTTTGTGAAGCTTACTATGACATCTTTTTTTAATGATAGGTAAACAGCCTTTCATGACTGTGTGGTCACTCATTTTATTCAAGTGCTTTGCCTGTTAGCTTTTTATTGAATAATTTACTATTATTGATTCACTGTGAATAATAGAATGATATACATAAGGTGGAATGATAATAAGCATATGCAAAAGAAGTATTTTTATAAGGGTAGAAGAAGATAGTTTAGAAGTGTCTCCAGAAATGCGACTGTGAGAGAAGGTTCATCTGTGCCTCAGTCTGAGAGCTCATGGCTGCAATCAGCTCACATTGAAGTCAGGTAGCAAACCCTCGGCCGCCTGTGCCTGCTCTCACACACCTGCCGCTCCCTCACCTGCTGCGCCTGACTGCTCCTCATCTAGTCATCAGTATGTGACTGAATAGTCCATCACAAACTGATGTATAACAAAAACGAAAGCATTTATTTGAGACACTAGTAGTATTAGAATTATTATTATTATTATTATTAGTATTAGTATTAGAAGGTTTGAACCTGCGTTCAACTGATCCAGGGGCAGATTCTCCAGACTTACTTCAGAGGAGTCAAACGTGGTATGGGTGGATCCCTCATTATCATACAGGGGGACCTGAGCACACCCTTCAAAGGAAAAGAGAACAGTGGTCCCCAATGTTGATGAAGAAAAGTACACTAAAGAAATTCCCTCTGGTGTTCAAATCTCTTTTAATACATTTTTACACAGTGCACCTTTTAAATGATGAGAATGAACTGTGTAACTGTAAGTTCCTCTATGAGGACTACCTAGGCTCCAATGTCATTTAGAATGCATGCAAACAGCTAGATTTCACTAGCTACTCCTGCAAGTAATGCTGTTTATGTTCATGTGTAGGCTAAATGTATAGACAGTTACATTAAAACCATATGAACCAAAAATCTACAACAACAAAAAACGTCATTACTTGATTATCTTGGTGTGACCAATAAGAAAAACTTTAGTTATTTAAAATGTCCTTAATTTTGATGTGAAGATAAGAGCTGGTCCAACTTACTGTATATCCCGCTCATCTTGTTGTTTTTTGTAAAAGGTATGTGGAATTTATGTTATGACGTACATTTCTGCATTTCTTTATTGTGTGGTTAAATTGTGAATGATTTGTCTCACATATGATAATGTTTAATAAGAAAGTTTTGTGAAAACATTTCTATATTACGAGTAATAGCTGCTAAATGTTACTAAATACACTGTAATTGTGCACTTTACTTCGGCGAGCTATAAGCTGCAGTGCAGGTAATGGTGATCCTTTTGTACACACTAGTTACACACAGCACATGGATTCAACACTGTGACACTTATTGATTTTAGTATCATCATAAAGATGTGCATTCTTTCTCTTGTGACAACTAGTAATGGCTTTCTGTTCTTGTCTTTGCAGTGTTAAGTTTCTAGCATTCGCCTTTTCTCTTACGAGGAGTCAGTAACCAGTATACACAAATTTGCAACGGGAGCCCTGTAAGCAACACACGTGACATGGATGGATCCATGGGGTGACGAGAGAGAGACCAGAGGTCAATGGTGAATTTATGGTCTGCTCCTCACATTGTTACCAAAGCAGCCTCTTGGAACTCTGACCACACTTGGACCACAGTCCTGACTTTTATTTTTCCTGCAAAATGACTGAGCATTGCACTGACAGACTTTGGGAGACAAAGACTCCTGTTTACACATTCCAGATGACACGGCTAACATCATATCCACCATCTTGTATAATGATCAATTCAGAACTATCACCTGAGCAACACAACTACAACTACTTCACAAAGGACTGACTGTACAATGTAGCATCTCTGCTAACATACTGTAGCATTTGAAGGCTGGGACCTAACTTGACTAAACTCATTATTAGTTTTAGGAGAGAAGAAATTATGCATTCAAGAGATCTTTTCGATGTCATTTAACTCTTACGTTCCTTTCCAATGAAAAGAAATGAAAGGTACATGAGAGACAAAGCACTAGTCTAAGAAAATTATACATTCCAAAAAAAGAAGAAAAAAAAGTTTAAAATAAATGCACTAAATTTAAAGGTATGTGATCCTTTAGAGCCCCTAAGCACTACGCTGTAATCTCTGCCATTAATCATGTCTTCCATTCACCTCTATCAGAATAACACTGCCCTGTACCATTACCAATTAAAAAAAAAACACTAGTGGTCCGGCTAAACAAACTAAGCACATGTAGCATTGGCTCAAACTGCTCATTTAGTCTTCACCAAGTGGAATTGGTAGGCCTATATAAGACTTCTTTATCTCTCATGTACTGAGCTTTTCTGAGATCCACTTGAACTTTCTTAGTCCTGTGGCATGCACTTGCTGAATGACCTGTAATGTATAAAAGACTGGGGAGTGGCGTTTACCACATTTTGGTGACTATCATTCCTCTAATTACACAAATGGTTTGTCCTTGAAACTGCCACTAGAATCTCCTCACATTTGCACATTGAAGCAAGTGTTTTTCCTTGTTTGACTGGGGTCACAAGGAGGACAAACGGACGTCTCATTTTCCAAAATTGGGGAGATACAAAGTATACAAAAAAGGACAGCCATACCACAAGGATTTTCACATGTTTGCTAGCTGGAAATAATCATTCTCTAAGGGACCAATAATACAACCCTACACCCCCAACAGGAAGGCCAACACTGCCAATTAGGCACAAGAATCCCCAGATGCACACTGCCCCAGCTCTCGCTTGCCCATATTGCTGCCAACAACTGCTTCATGGGCAAGTTGGTGTCAAGATAACGGCGGTCCATCATAGGAGCCCAAGGAAAAAAGGGAAAATTTAGCCCAAGGGATGTGAGGATGGATATGTACAAAGAACAAATCTATATTTTGATAAACAAATCAACTAAATGTGGTTACGGAGCAAGTTTGCAATCAGAAAGAAAAGTGCAGCAGAAGAACGGAAGGTAAAATATAATGCAAATATATTGCAATGTGAAATGGAGTCATTGTCCGCGAAAATGTTGTTATCTATGATCAAGATGAAGAAAGGTTTTGCCCTGATGCAAAGGAGAAATCTATTTTAAAAGACTGAGCAGACTGAGAGACTCAAGCCTAACATGTGGACGAAAAGGATGGCCGCTGAGATAAACAAAAGAAAAGAAAAAAGATAATGCATTTTTGTAACTTTGTTTACCAGCATGACTACTTTGCATGACTGTCTTTTCTGCAAGCCCTTAGTTGAAGATAAGGGTGCTAGAGGAACAAAAAAGTATATATAAAATTAATTTTAAAAAAGTTATATGCAATTAATGTTTAAAAAAGATTATAATGAGAAAGAAGAGCTATATTTTGTTTTGAAAAGTGAAAATGTGAATATTGAAATATGTTTAGTTTTTAAAAAAGAATCTCTGCTAATACTGCCCCACATCCAATCTCATTTTAATGTTTTTAGCTAGCTGCTGCCATATTTTTTTAATGACATGAGCTGTACATGTACATTTCTAAGCATTCTTTGGAGGCTTGGCAAACATTTCTAGGAACTGTTTCAGTTTAGTATGTATCTTTTCTCTGATTTATTTGCACAGCTACTGTAGCAATGAAACAAAAGGCTCTCCATGATTTGCTTTATTATGTTCATAGTTTTATTTTTTGGCAATAATTCAAGTTACTTCATGGTTGTAGCAGGGGAAATGGAGAACCTTTGGATTTCATATCATCAATGCATCAATGTAAGCGATGTACAGGTTTTGAATGTCCCAGTGAAGGAGCTTGCTTGGAAAGGCCGTTCTGTTTCACTTGTCAGCTTGAAAATGGGAAAATAAACCTCAAATACATTAATTGCAGATTTGGTGTTGAAAAGTTCAGAGGTTTTGCATGATAACAACTGCCATTCCAAAGTATGGCAATGTGGGATAAAGGACTCAGGTGTGCAGACAGTATGCGTATATGTAGGTGTTTCGCTATTTTATTTCTAACATAATCCTAGTGTATAGACAACAATAATGTGAACACCTCACAGTGATGTGTGTAAACGCATGCTTTATGACTTGATAATCTCTCAAGAGGGGAACAGAGTCTTGACATATCCCCTTAGGCTCCTACCATTGTATGTCATGAACCCAGTCCTGATAACTTTGAAACACTGTGCCGTGGTGTAGAGCAACGTCTTCCTTAGAGAGGCAACTGAAAACTACTCACACTCGCAGTGTCAGCCTGAGTGTGTAGCGGTAGCTTGTCTATGTTTTTAGATGGTCAGGTCTTGCATCGTTACTCATGCTGTCATCTGGTTGGTTTGTAGGCAGCTCATAACAGCACATGACACAATCATTGCACCAATCAAAGAAACCCAGAGCTTCCAAAATGATGTCAGTTTAGTCTTTCAAGTGAGGATGAGATACCAGTGTCCACCCAGAAAGATCAAGAAGAAAATTACATCTCTAATATCTCCTTGTTGAGCACACTTTAAGCATCAAATCCACAGTTGGGTTTCCCACATGAGTTTCGGCCCTGCTGGTCCAGGGTTCAGCTCAGGCAGCTGAATGGTTGTCCATTCCTTTTACTTTGCAAATGGAGGCTCATTTGTTTGAGGCCTAACAGGGCAACACAGCTCACAGACACCACCGTTACAGTCTAAACTGGTATTACAGGGTCTAGAACTTTCACAATTTACAAAAATGGTCAATAGGATTTTCAAGTGTAGTTCATATTTTTGAAGGTAATAAGCATCCTTTATTTGGATAGCCACAAAGACAGTCATAAATATTGTGTGCACACTTGCAGAGGTATTTTTGTCACCACTGTTTTCACTTTTTTCTGTTCATTTCTAATTTCTTGTCTTAACATTGTGAGGCAAAATGTCTTTCTTTATCAACTGCATAATACTGCCTCATTTTGTCATGTTGATTAGAAAGAGTTACAATGTGAATTGCTAAGTCTGTTTTTGTAAAACATGACCAATTTGTGACCATTTACAAATGTTACATAACCAAAAGAAGCAATGCTTAATGTGTTAAACACTGCCAATGGAACATGATGGCATGACAACTGCCCTGGGATAATGCTTATTAATATCCATTTTATTTATGTGCTTATTTATGTTGTTATTTTGTTCTGTTCAAGCAGACACTGTATGCAATCTGCACCACAATGCCACTGATTGACACTCACTGTATGCTCCCGGAGACACAGAGCTCTGTCATCAGTCAAAAACGTTTAGTGGCTTTATGGCTTTCCATAGAGTAATTTAGCAATCAAAAATAACTTTATTTTAAAAAGTGATAAGAGCAGAATTGTTTTAGAGAAAATGCAATTATTCTAAATAGATTTTAATACTGTATATTTAAATGATAATGTGATATATAATGCGACATGTCTCTTGTAGTTCACATAATAGTCACCTTGTGTAGCCATTCCAAAGATTAATTTTACTGCCCAGACAAGGATTTAAAACAGACTTAGGAACTAGTCCATTGTATGTCGATCTTAGTAGGACAGTAAATGGGAAGAGGAGGTGGTCACTGGAGTATCTGGTTGTACTTTCTGCCGGATTTTATTTTTGAAATGTCAGATGACACAAAGAACAAACTTAGATCTGTATAAAGTATATTTCAATGGAATGTTTATGATTTATCTTTTTATATTTTCAAATTAAAATAGAAACATATCAATAAAGTGTCATAATTGAACATACAGTATTTCTACTATCGAGACTTAAAAATGTATGAATGTCAATGCGATCTAATGTGAACCAATCTCCATAGCAGCTTGAATGAAACACTGATTAACAGTTGTGGGATGCTTTTTCAGAGACCTTAAAATTGCTTAAAATCATTGAAATGAACGTTAAAAAAATAAATGAAAAAGTGACATCATTTGTGTTGGTAATTCCTTCTTTGTTTTAAGTAAGATTTTATTTTTATGTCCTGCCTCCGACTGCCACAGTACAGACATTGATCTCATTAGACTTGGAAATAGAATGACAATCACATCTTCCTCTAAACTGGAATTTAACACAAGCAATCTAGGGACTGTGTCTTTCTGAGTTCTGTACCGTAAAGGTGCATAAAGATGCCGGTAATCTATATTTCCAACGTCAAATGTAACGGAGTCATGATATCTGAGAATAATGAGGTCAAATTTTTCCCATACTGCTCAATATCATGTGACTGCAATGTAATATTTGTGAAACCAGAAACCAGCTGTATGTTCCAATAAAGATCTGTGACATTGAAAGGCCAATTCTTCAAAAAGCAAGTGGATTATTTAGCTTACCATTAAACATATGTGAGCCCTTTCCGTGTAATTGAGAAATACATGATGAAGAGTAAAGCTATACAACGCTTTATGGTATCAAATGATTTAGGTTAGTAATTAGACCTGCGGTGTATTTAGGCAGCAAATGCAATTCATAACACAATTCAGTCATCTCTGGGAAAACAGGCTGACTCCAATGACAAGAATGCTTGAGAAAAGGCAATTATAGGTGAACATTAACTGAGAGGAAGAACCACGGTATTTGTAAATTTGGTGCAGCTCAACACAGCACAGCATGAACGAGGAAGAGTAATATAATACGGGTGATGATGATTCATATTACTCGACTTATGGCTGCCAACAATCTCGAGGTGTTCAACATGGTAATGAAACAGGCTGCCATCTCTTGGGAGTCACATCTCATGATTGCTGCACATAGCTGCTTAAGAGATTTAGAGCCCCATCACACCATCACAATCACCTATAGCTACGTCTGCTGCTCATCCTATAACTGCATTTGTATAGGCATCACATGGCTGATTTATACACTGTACTGATGGATTTTTCCAATAAATACTGCACCTGGATGTGCTCCTTCTCTCCTCTGAACATAATGTAAAGACTGTTTTCAAGTGGTTTGGCTGACATACAGTATAGTGTGTTGTATTTGTGTGCTGAATTGATAATTACAGCAGTGCAGATGAGATGGTGAGAGCCGCTAAGGAAATGTCGGCTGAGCCCTCTTGTCAGTTTTATCTGCAGTGTGTCAAAACATCCACTCCCCCTGGTGGTGGTACACGGTAATGACTGGGCATGTTCAAACCACTGAAGGAACAGCAGAGTCAAGATATTATGCAAATAAAAATACAACATGAATAACTTAAGGGTTACTTATATTAAATTAAAATTCTTGAACAACCAAACACAATAGAAAATGTGGTTACTATGTTATTTTGATATATCTTACAGTGACCATGCAGGACCAAAGGGTGATATCAACGTAACCATTTACAATTTTACTGTGACAAACAAGAATGGCAATAGCAAACACAGATTTGAAATTAAACTTGCTTCTTTGGTCAAATCAGCTGTGTTAATCCAGTTGATAACAGACAATAATACAATTACTTTATGATTGAAGACTACAACAACAAATCAACTTAATTATTTTTGTTTACCATGCAGGCACCACTAATGTAATATACTATCTACTGGCACTTGACAAATCTGAATCATTTGAACAGCAGTGATGCTTCAGCCATATGCCCAGTGCCAGACTTATTAGAGAGGGTAACACCACTGCTAGGCAAAGGTGACATTTGAGAGGGAGGCTGAAGGTTGTCTCGCCCTATAGAAGTGCAGGGGAAAGGACTGGGAGGGGTTTGAGCTTGGGGTCCAGCTGAGATTAAATTTCAACAGGACAGCATTCCCAAAAAAAAAAAAAATTAAGACAGCCAACGTGAGACAGCAAGTGAACGAACAAGCTTCTGAATGTTCCACAGGAAAACAACTGGTGGCAAATTGTGGGCACAGCTTTGTGGGACTTTAACCCAATTGGCAGAGGAAGAGTGTGCCTCAAAGTTTGGACAAGCGGAAAATCACAAGTGAGGGGCGAGATGACAGATAGACAGCCAAGCAACCCGAAGTGCTGCGAGACACAAACAATGTAATTTCTCAACCTGGCCTTGAGCTCTGTCAACAAAGTGAGTAAATAGGCATATTTGTGTAGCTACTCTATATTTATAATCACAATTGTTGCACGTGTTACTCAGGTTCAGCCTCAGTGTTTGAAATCAACATTAAATAGACATTTTGGTTATATACATTTAAGGTATTACTTATTAATTTTCTAAATGAATAGTTCAATCCACTAATAAAACAACTGTCGTTTCAGGTACTTGATTAACGTCCATCTTAATTTGACTGTGGCCCAAATTCTTGTATTATTGTTGAGTAGAATTTGGTGCCAACAGTGATGGAAAGCAGCGACGATGAAAAAGGAGGGGGGAGGAAAGTCTGTGATGGAGAGAAAGACAAACAGCTGAAAGAGCAGCTCAACTGTGAAGAAAAGGGTGTAATTGAGCTCCAAGAAAATGACAAAGAGAGACGGAAGGATGGTAGGAGATCTGGAACATTGTGGAGGAGTGGGTGGGCACTAAGTGAAAGACTTGCAATCAATGTCTCAGGGATGCGCTATGAGACTCAGCTTCGCACATTAGCTCAATTCCCCGACTCTATGCTCGGTGATCCCAGGCGGAGGTCACGATATTTTGACCCTCTGCGAAATGAACTCTTTTTGGACCGAAACCGGGCCTGCTTTGACGCTATTCTGTACTTTTATCAGTCTGGTGGAAGGCTTCGAAGGCCCACCAACATACCTCTGGACATCTTCATGGATGAGCTTCAGTTTTACGAGCTGGGAGAGGA
The DNA here is from genome assembly GCF_026437365.1 of Eucyclogobius newberryi. Lineage (NCBI taxonomy): Eukaryota > Metazoa > Chordata > Actinopteri > Gobiiformes > Gobiidae > Eucyclogobius > Eucyclogobius newberryi. Next base: position 17,755,411 of record NW_027315835.1, read on the forward strand.
TGTCATAGACCGGTTCAAAGAAGATGAAGGCTTTCCAAAGGAAGATGAGAGTCCTTTGCCAAAAAATGAAATCCAGAAAAAAGTGTGGATGCTGTTTGAACATCCAGAGTCGTCATCTGGAGCGCGCATCATAGCCATTATCAGTGTGATGGTTATTGTGGTGTCCATCCTCATCTTCTGCCTGGAGACCCTCCCGGAGTTTAGGCTGGACAAAGAAGCTCGAGAGGCAAGTCATTTATTACTTATACTCAACATCACATGAAATAAAGAATAAATACTATGATCCTCAAACCTTTCATGGTATTCAAGTAAATCCCTAAGATTGCTGAAATAAATAATCTGGGTAATATTTAGTATACAGTTTTACTAAAAAAAAAATAGTTATTGAGAATGTAAATGAAAATGATCCCCTCACGTCTCATTACCTCCACATGCTTTGCCTTTACGGCATAGACATATTTCTGATGCTATCACGAGCATCAGGAAAACAATCTGGGTTTTGCTACAGCATCCAATCAAACATGCACTTCAGTGATAATGCTTGGGTCAAATGTCTCCAGGACAGTGAGTGTTTATGTAAACACTGCTGGTGACCAATAAGTCAGCCAGCCAGAGTGTGAGAAAAAGTAAAGCTGTGATTATTTTAGTCAGCAGTTAAATTTGATACACTTGGACCGCTTAAGTGTCCTGGGAGTTGTGGGGGAGTGAAACACAAATCATAGGAGAGAAAGAAAACAAACTAAGGCAGCAAGGTGAGGTAATGAAAGGTCAAACAAGTGACCAACCACATGTGTGAGCTAAAGCCTTCTGCGGGCCTAGAAGTGGACACTAAAAGGTCTTGCAGAATGAGCTGCATACACTGGGTCATGTTAACACATTCCTCCCAGGCTGCTCTGCTGTCTGAGCGTACTTTGCACAAGAGCACTGCCAGGAAATTACTGTAATTTGTATCCGAGTCTGTGGAGTATCTGAGCACAGTGACGGCTTTACTGCTGCAAGGGCTCAGCATATGGGATAGCAATGAAGGTGGGCATAGATGCTCTGAGTGACTCTCATATTTCTCCTGGAAGATCTCACAGGTTAAATATAGTCTTAGGAGAGACCTTGGTGGGGATCAACAAATACACATCCACCATTAGTAATCAACACTTTGACTGACCTGCTACTGAAAGCCATGGGCAATGTTGTTAAAACTATTAAACCTACTATGGAACTTTAGGTAACATATTGCACCCCATAACAGAACTAACTTAACTTAATCCATGATGTGTTTCTGTCTGTTAAAAGTTACCGCTGACATTACAATCTTAAGAGCTATGTAGAGTACTCTCTCCAGCTCGATGTTAGGGTAACATCACATGGCAGCTGGAGAGACAGGTGGACGAAAAGAGAGATTGGATCAACTATGACTGAAATGTAAAGCTGACACTTTTATGATGCTACACCAAGAGGGAAGACCAAAGTGGTGGTGAATGAGGTATAGAAGATCAGTGACGCTATGCAGTTGAGTCAAATGTCTTGTGGCTCCATAGCATATTGCCTTCAACTTTATGTTTTTTCCCTCCCCCCAAAAATATAGTTGGTGAAAAAACATTTGTGAGGCACTAACACTAGTTTGATAAGAAACTAGACTCTCAACTTTAGTTTTATTAATCCTATGTTTCTTCTCTTCTCTTAGGAATACATGTACAAGTATCACTCCCTTCCCAAGAACGTTTCAGAGAATATGCCACTGCCACATACTGTCTTCCAGGATCCCTTTTTTCTAGTGGAGACCATATGTATATGTTGGTTCTCTTTTGAGCTCTTCATGCGGCTTGCTTGCTCTCCTAGTAAGACATACTTCTTCAAGGATGTCATGAATATTATAGATTTCAGCGCCATCCTGCCATACTTTGTCACTCTGGGCACCGAGCTGGCCAAGGACGATGACGCTACTCCGGCCACTTCCTTGGCTATCATAAGGGTCATACGGCTGGTGCGAGTCTTCAGGATCTTCAAGCTGTCTCGTCACTCCAAAGGGCTGCAGATCCTGGGTCAAACCCTCAGAGCCAGCATGCGGGAGTTAGGTCTGCTCATATTTTTCCTTTTTATTGGAGTCATCCTCTTTTCCAGTGCCATATACTTTGCTGAAGCTGACCACAAGAATACAGCTTTTATCAGCATACCACATGCGTTCTGGTGGGCTGTGGTTACCATGACCACGGTGGGATACGGTGACATGTGTCCGGAAACCGTTTGGGGAAAACTGGTGGGCTCTATGTGTGCCATTGCGGGCGTGCTGACCATATCTCTGCCTGTGCCGGTCATAGTGTCCAACTTCAGTTATTTCTACCACCGTGAGACTGAATGTGAAGATCAAACAGAGTACAATCACGTCATGACATCATTGTGGGAAGATGAAGAACAAGAGGAAGAAGAACAAAAGGAGGAAGAGATTCAGGATCCAGAGGCGGAGTACTACGCCATTGAGGGCAGATACACCCCTGTAAACGGGACTTCACTAGACGGACCATGTCCAGCTCAGGGTCTGGAGTATAAAGAAGGGAATGCATGTATGAGAGAACCACTGGTCACTGAAGTGTAAGGAAGGCCTGTAGTTTGTATGGAGAAGAATGTGTGATTTTAGGACAAACCATTGTTGAAAACTACAATTCAGCAACTGGTAAAATGTCATTGGACAAGTTTTACATTCTCAGGGTTTTGTCATGAATGCTGTGATATTATTACTTGTGTTTACAATGTTATAAATTAAATATTAAAACTCTAATGTCTTAATAGGTGAAGCAGAATAAAATGTGTCAACTTGGAGACATGTTCTGTATCATATCTATGAATTGAAATTTCTATTCATGTATTTTGTTCATGTGTAACAAATGTGTTACACATGAACAAAATACACTGAGCTCAAACTCTTTCTTTTACTTCCACAATCCCTGTAATTGTCCATTACTGGCTAATGACCTCAAGTAACAATGTGTTACACCTTTAAACTGAAGGACAGCAATATTGACAATTTTACTTGAGATATGCTATTGTGTGCTGCATCTATTCAAGTTGTTTGGATGTTTTTAATAAAGATTATATTTTATTAATTTTGTGAGATGTCTGTAATTTGTACACAATGCAGACATAAATACACAAGTATTCAATAATTACTTAAGATTTTTCAGTGGATTTTAATTGGTAGTAGAATAGCCCAAAGTATATTATTGCTAAAAAGACATACATTTTTTCGACTAAAAATGTCAATTATAATATTCAAAATTAGCTCTTGAAATATATGCATTTCTGAAATAATCTACAGTAGCTTTACAAATATTTTTTATTTCAAAATTATATCAAACAATTAGATGAAAACAAAACAGTAGTCATTTCATTCATTTTGTATTTCCCTAATAGACCACTAGGGAGCAGCACTCTGGTTATATAATATGACATAATACTGTATACCATTCACATCGTACAAAAAAGAAAACGCAACTACTTCTAATGAATCTCACATTAGTGTTTTGTTACTGTAATAACAACTGCACATTGAAAATCAAACATAATAAAACAATAATAAGTTATTTTTGTTTTCAACAAAATGTACACACATGCTACATATTAACTAGTCAAATAAATAATTAAATAAACCTTTGCTATTCAATAAATATGTCTACGCAGCTGAACAATATCATAGTTTGAAAAACATCAGTCCATTATCTCTGAATAAATATTTGTGGACTAACTACAGCAGTTTCCATTCCAAGTGGGTCATGAGAGTCCAGGTTTACATACTGTTGTCTGCTGATGGTTTCAGCAGTGGCCTCCTCAGACAGACTGTTCCTGAGAGGTAAAAACCGTGTGAAGGAAAGTGCGTTTAGATCCTGGGAATGCTTTGGGGCCAAGGAAACAGGAAGTCCATAATGGGATGAGATGAACCGTGTGTATCCATCAGCCAGAAGGAGTTCTCTGAAGGTGCAGTCTGCTTCAGTGTAATGGCTCTGGGGGAGGATGACGTCAAATGTAAAAAGTTGTAAACGGACACCAAAGCTGCTGGAGCATTGCACACAGATGGTTCTCTTTGTTTACCTGGCCCCTAAGATGTCCTCTGCTGTCAACACAAAGAAATAATGACGACCTGCATCCTATGATGACCACCTCTCCGGTTTGAACAGATTTAAGCTGTAGCACACCTAGAAAAAAGTTATAATTGTTGCATTTTAAGTTAGAGTTACAGGAAAGTAAAACATCTGATGTAGTTCATGTACTTACTGTATTGAGTTTGGCTGCCACTTCCTGACACTTGTCCATCCAGCATTATTTGCAGATACATTCCTCTTCTATGATTGTCTATGATTGACATGATGACGTAAGCAATTAAATGTCTGATTTCCAATGTACAAGATCATGTAAATGTGACATTTTGAAATACACTTACCTGTGTAAAGATGTGTTTCTCTCACTTGGTTACCAAAAGCTAAAAGTGGGTTTGAGTTAGGAATGTAAAACGACTGAATACATGGCAATAAAATAAACAAGAGTAAAGCAATGAGTGCGTATTGTTTACCAAAAAACATTTGGAAAATTACAAAAACAATTAATAAGAAATAAATAATCATAAAAGATAAATAAATTGGTTGGCTTCAGTTCAATTAAATAGCAAAAAAGAGGCTCAAGTATAAAAATGTTTAGAATGAACTGAAGTCTGGGTCCTTATAAACTCCTCAGGGGCCCTCCTTCTACATGAGTCAGACTTGTGCATAAATGAACCAAGATTTACTACTTTTTCCGCGCTCCATGTATGGATTTTATCCGGTTCAAGAGATTCTTGTTAAGTTTTCTTGTTTGAAAGGTTTTAGGTAGGACTAAAACCAATCATACAGACTAATAACCAATGCTTGTTATTCAGACTAGTACTGTGTATTTAAGAAAAACTAAAACTTTAATCCGACCAACTAGCCATAAATTTAATATAAAAACAAGCCAGCTAATGATATCAACTGTTTACAGTACAGTTCACCACTGTGGATACTTACAGTAATCCATGAGCCTTCTGAACTCTTCCATAAATCTTCAAACACCAGCATTCTTTGCTTCGTCAACATTCAAAGAAATAAAACAATTGCAAATATAAACAGTACAATGGAACTTTGTTTATGTGCAAGTAGAAGTCCGAGAAAGATGTTTACTGGAAAGCAGCTGTGGAGTTACCGAAGGGCCCCCTTTAAAAACTCACACATTAACAAATGCTGTGTGTTTATTTCACCACAGACTGTTGTATTTTACCGTAATCCACCTTCAATTGTGCAATGGTTTTGAATGGAAACTAATCACATACAAACAGTCAAAAACCAAATACATATTAGCATTGCTTTAATAAAGCTTTTGGTTTAAAAGTCTTCAGTAAATATTAACAAGAGCATTTTCTCTTTTCGGCCTCCTTGGCTGACATTTTGATTATTATATTTCCCCTTACATTGGGTTAGTTGTTTGCAACCTAAGGCCTTGTCCCAATAGTCACACTTGTCCACTTAATACACTTAGTACACTTAGTTCAGCATTTATTTCCAATTTATATTAGCAAATTAGTTATTTTGACAATATATTTATCATAAAGAGAATTTGGTATCAGGTATCATTTATTTTGGTTAATGCTGTGTTCACACCGCCGTGTCCAGTTTACATGTAAAGTCAAAAGGCTGGTGTATGCTTCTCTATGAATGTCTGCGCACACAGCAGCCAATCAGAAAGCTGTGGCTCCTGCCATGCCTTGGACGTGCCATGTTTGTGCTGTACTATAGACTGGCTTCTGCAGAGCTGGCTCCAGGTGCATCGTTGGAATCATAATGTTTTATTCTGCATTTATATATTTATTAGCATTTCTGTGCCAAACCTCAGCAGTTCTTATCTGTATTTAATAAGTTTTCCATCTAGTCTGTGGATCAACCAATCACACACACATCCCCCCTTAGATAACTTCCTGTAGAGGGCTGGCAACAACAGGACAGCGCACAGGGCTCAGAAAGGCGGGTGTGTCACTGCTGATGTGAGCATGCAGCCTTGAAGTATCTCGTGGACCTAGACAAGCTGTCGAGTCGATCGCCTCCATTGTCGGGATTTGTAAAGCAAATACACCAAAGCCTCACTCAGCGCGGTCTGCCATCGCACAAGAGACCAACCACACCGGGAAACACAACTAAAGCTTCTTGGCCGTGAATGTGCGCCTTGGTGAGCAGGGCCGCTGCTAGCCATTTGGGTGCCCTAAGGAGACATGCTCAGTGGTGCTCCCATGTCCCCAACCCACTTTGAATGTGTAAAAAGTAAAAAAAATTCCCTGCTCCGCCCCTGCTGGCCGGACTGTCGTGTGGAACATCATGTGGACATGAGGATGCCTGGTAATTAAAAGTTTCATCTTAAGAACTAGATAGAATAGAAACCAGGCTGCTTCTCCAAAAATAGTAATATGACTATACTATATGGTAATATCTGGAACATCTCCACATAATGAACATTGAACAAGCCGTACATCTATTTACTGACCTCTCCAAATGCTCCCGGGAGCAAAGCTCCATTCTCTTCATCAGATTTATTCTGAACAACTGTCAAATATCATGGCTGCTCTTCTGCTGAACAGATCGTAGTTCTAGAAAACTCTACAGGCTGCAAACTACTGCTACTTTCTGTTGTTCAGGGCCGGCCCCAGCACATTTGGTGCCCTAGATTAGATTTAGGTTAGATTTATTTGTCAATTCCAAAATAGTGTTTGGATATATAGAAGGGGGCGCAAAAAACTTAAAAAAAATAAATAAATAAAAAAAATAAAAATAAAAATATATATATATATATATATATATATATATATATATATATATATAAATCCAGAGGGGGGCGCCCCCCCTGCAGTGCCGCCCCAGGCACCCGCCTATACGGCCTAGTGGAAGGGCCGGCCCTGGTTGTATTCTTGTATTCATTTTTGATTGTATTCAATTTGATTGTGAAAACATGTCCTACCTGTGCTACCTGGTGGCCGAGTGGTTAAGGCGGCGGCACACATGTCAGGCTCCACGTGCAGCCGGCCGCAGTGTCGAGAGTTTGAATCTTGGCTCTAAAAAAAATGTACTGCATGTCCTCCCTTCCCTCTCATCCCCATTCCACGCTGTCCTGTCTCACAAGCCTATGGGCCAAAACGTCCTTAAAAACGTGTCCTACCTCTTTAAATGAGCAAGAGTGAAGTGCATTAAGAAGAAATTGCCTTTTGTCCCCTAGAAAATGTGCCCGAGTTGTCGGGATGAAATAACTTTTGAGCTCTCACTAAGGCAGCAAAAGAAACACAATGGAAACATTTTTAATTTCTTTCCATTTAAAGTTATTTTGATGCTCCCACAAGTTGAATGGCATCTCTATTTCCACTTACCGGTAAATGAAATTAAACAGATCTCAAGAAGGGGATCCTGGGTCAGACCAACATCACATGATCTCTCTGGGTGGAAAATTTACATAAATATATATATATAGTTCAATGTCGAGCCAAAATCCCACAAAAAACTGCCACATCTTCACAACCAGGCGGAGAACAAAGCAAAAGAGCAACCAAACAGGAGTAAAACCTGCTAAGTCCGAAAGCAACTGCTCTCTTAAAAAGTCATCTTCTGTTGCTATAAGTTCATGATAACTCATCATGTCTTTTTGTAATAAATCTTAGAGCCTTTATTTAGCTAGTCAACTTATTTCTTTGGTGATCAGCTTACAGTAAGTGAGGACAGCATCAACAAAATCACACATTTATTATTTTCATTTTTCTTTGTTCAGGACAAGCTGTTAAAAGGACCATTACCGCCTTTTCTAAACTGGCCTGGTCTTATCCAAGTAATCACCGCCTTTTTTGTTGTTTAATGGGATTGCTTAACTTCTTTAGTGTGGCATAGAGCTACAGTAAAATGTAATAGGTTTAGAGCAATGTTTGTGAAAGGACCATCATCTCCAGAGCTCATGAAGGCAGCAGACTATTCATGGGTTTGTTTGCCTATGGATTTGCCTGTATACCGGTATCTACTTTTTAGTGCTTTTCCCGATGTGATTCTTTTTTGTCATTCTGAAACCCATGGATAGCCTATTTCTGTACAATATTTACACACATTTTTTGAATAATTCAACCCATAACACTTTTTACAATATGTTTTAATTACAGCTTTACAATCATTATCATTATAGTCATATATTTATATAGCATCACTACTCTCCAATAATATGAATTTAAATCAACACCATTTGTTTTCAAAATGTACACATACAAGTAGCATATCTCAAATGTTCATATTTTAAAACATTTCATTTTTCAATCTAAAATGAAATTACAGTCTTAAAATTAAGTATGAAATGAACATATTGTTTTAATACAGACACATACATACTGTACATACATACAATAGAAAAATGATAAAAATAAAATACAGACATTTACAAAGTCCTTCCTCAAGCTTTCACATCATATGATGATTGATATCATGATGTATTGTCTAAAATGTTCATTTTGGCATGCATATTAACACAGATGCTTGAGTCTTCTCATTACTTTGAATGTTCATATAAAGCACTTGCTACTGGTCTTACTGTCAGTCCTATTCACATTTGTGCATCTCTTTCTGTTATGGCTTAAGAACATACAATCCCAACCCCTACCCATGTGCACTTTTGTCCGTGTAAACCACTCCTGCCCCGACTGTATAGTATAAGATGTTTCCGGAAGTATGTTTTTTTTTAGTCAAAAACAAGTTCACCTGAAAGCATGTGTGCCACGTTACCCATTTCCTTTTCTCAACAGGAATGCATTTCTCCATTTATAAAAAACTATAAATTCATTGTGTCAATACTGCCACCTCACACTCAAAAATAGAAAATTAAATCACAATAGGCGATGGTCACTTTCTACAGTCCACTTTCTACAGAGTCAAACAGTGTCATGCCACAACTATGGGTCAAATTGAGAGAAACAGATGATAAGCATTCACTCTTTTTTCATCTATACAGGTCGTTCACTCAGTCTTTGATTCTTCGAGACTTTGCTCGAATGAGGTTGGTCATCTTCAAGAGTCCATTTTTATTTTTATTTTTTTCTTCAAAATTATTTTTCATCTTGGGTTACTTTGGGAACAGGATTCTAGAACAAGACATGTAAAAGAAGGATTGTAAGAATGCATTGTGAAAATGTGGGATGATTTTTAATTTTTTTATTTTTTAAATAATAATCATAATAATAAATAAATAATTAATAAATAAATACAAATAATAATAAGTACTAAAGAGGTTTTGGAGCGGCACCAATTATGTTCTTTACCTTGAGTTCTATATTTACAGTAACATCTGCTCACCATGATCCCTTCAATTTATCAAGTTATAGCATATCTACTTTAAAGATTAATAAGTTTATCCCGTAAATTTACTGGTGGTTTTCTTAATCTGAAAAGCCCATAGTAATCATCTTATTCCATTCCTCTCCAAAGAAGGAGGCTAGTGGGGACCAGTCTTTAACAAAGGGTTAGATGGGGTGGGATGATTATATATGTAAAAGGTTTGAAAGGGGCTACTCACCAGCTGTGCTTATCTTTTAACATGAATATGTTCTGACAGACCCCGACTCTGCCCTTTGACCAGAATTGGCTGTTAGAAAAAATGTGCACATGCATGTTAAAACAACAGTACTTGGGTTTGAATTGGATTTGGAGTACTGTTGGTCCTGGAGGCCTCACCTTCGCTCTGGACTTTCCTCAGAGTGACGGACGAAGTAGCAATGGCCGAGGCACGGAAGTTGGCAGGTAATGTCTCAGCGGAATCTGCAGTCACTCCGCGAAGGTCCTTCTCTCGGAACATCTTCCGCCACGATGGAGACCGTGTGAATGTTTTTGTGCCATCCTGCAGAGACAATCACATAATACCAGCTGTCTGATAATGGGGCTTATAGTAATAAGTACTATTTGACAAAGTAAAGACATGTTGTGACAGTTTAGATCTCGTCCTGCCTACTGTAGTGAGTCAAATGTAAACACAGCTGAACCAGTTGGCTTCTTAGTGATGGCATATGCTAATGCCACCAGAGCCTGATGTTGTTAGAGCAATTGAACAAAATATCAAGTGCCCTCTCCGTCAAACCCATTTGTACATGTATTTATACCAATTAGTGCGCATTGCTGTACCTCATCTGGACGCCTCTCAGTTCCCATGGAGATAAGAGCGTTGTACTCCTTCTCAAGGACTTGCCTTGCCTGAAAAATAAATCACGTATGTTATTTATGCTGACGCTATTTGTTTGTTGGTTCTTTATGGTTCTACCTGTGTGTTTTGATTTGGTATCTGCAGTAAAAGAGCCAAATCGGTGTAGTCAAATGTGTCGTCCAGAGCCAGCAGGGCCCCGTGGACCCCACTCTCTAGCAGGTTGTCTGCAAACTCTTTCAGACCGATGGACTGAACCCAGCACATCACTCTTTCATTGGACCACACCATTACATCTGAGAATGAGAAGGACCACAAAGGTTACAACAACAGGAGTATACGGTACTGTAAATGCATCATTTTGTTCAAATTTGAGACCTTGATTCTGATGCTGGCTTTCGTCTCGCCTTCTCTCCAGCTCCTTTCTGTCATAGTTCAAGCGTTTCAAACACATGATGCCATAGTGGAGACTGACCCTGGACATGAGAAGAAGAAAAAGTTGCAGAGCTTACACAAACTGCTATGTATGTGTGTGGTTCGAATGACAAACTTCTTTCACTTGTACCTGTGGAAACTGTCCACCATTTTCAGCTGTCCCCTCAGTTCTTTCTTTGTGAGGTGATCGAGCATACGAGCGTCAACTAAAGACTCCATGAAATAGGAGCGATACTGTGGGAGTCCTAAACTGGGCAGCCATTCATTTCCAACCCATTCATGGTTCATGTCTCCATAGGCCAGGATCTGACAGAGACAGAGAGCAGAACATGGGAAAATTATGATGGTTTGAATGGCCGGCCTTTCCCGCTCCATGATTCCTTTCTGCACTGTTCCTGTTATTTGGTGACTCATACCACTTATTCTACTGAGATGAAAGAAGCCTCACGTCTGAAGCTTGTGAAATTTAGCTCTTTATAAATATTTGTTTTAGAGAGGAACAGTGGCCCCAGAATACATACGTAATGTAGGTATGTGGTGTGAACAACTAACCTGATCCCAGCTGAACTCCTTCTGCTCCTGGTGGCCGTGGCAGAGAGGAAGAGGGAGAGAAAGGGGACAAAGAGTCGCAAAGAGAAGCAAGGGTCGCCAGAAGGACAGTGTTGTGGTGGCACAGGGGTGTCAGGGTGGCACAATGTGAAGGGCAAGGAAAGCAGAAGGAGAAGTCTTGTTAGTCGAGTGAGAATGAGATGGAGAAACACACGTCAAAACAGAAACTGAGGGAATAGCAAGGGAAAGATGTAGACAAACACGCCTAATCAGAGACAAAAAAAAAAAGAAAAAACTTCATCAAAGGCAGGATGGAGTGAAAACTCACTTTGAAAAGATAAAAATAATTCTTGGACAAAATACATATTATAATCCCGTAAACACATTTGACCTCAAGAAAAATATATTAATATGACTTGCACATTTGATATGAGTCTTACTGGTTTGGTGGCAGCAGCGAGAGACTCCATCTCAGCATGTGTCATCCAAATATTACTTGTAGACTGCAAAGACAGTACACAGATGTTTTATTGGATTCCACCATGACATAAGCGAGAATGCGTGAATAGTCTGTGTTTATTCTATTCAATGATGTGGACCCTTACTGAGCGTGTGCTTGCCGGAGCAGACGGGCTGGTGAGGGACACCATTTCCTGGATGGCCAGACGCAGTTTAAGCCTGTGCAGTGGGTTACTGATGCCAATCTCTCTCTGGATCTCGGTGTCAGAAAGGTTAGCCATGATGGCGCCACTCTTCACGTTGGCGCGGCACGCTGCCACATACCAGGCTGGCATCCCAACCCACAGCTAAGAAACAGAAAGCAATGTGCAGTTATAAGTAGAGAGTAATTCAAATAATGCTATTTAAATTGACCATGCGGTCTATCAGAGTTGTGCCAGGTTGTACCTCGAGCCATGTAACAACAGTGGGACCGTCCCATGAGGCGAAAGGCAGACCCTGACGACAGGCCTCCTCCAGCAGATCATGTCTGGCACAGCAAGTGGAAATCCAAGTTTGACAGATTACTTGAAGAGATTAGGCTATAATATCACACCTCTACTCTACTATAAATAGAAATTCACAGACCAAATTAGCTGTTGATCACTATGGCATTTGTTAGCGATGTTCATTCATATAATGTAGGGTTTATCCGGTAATGGAGCAGTAATATAATTCAGAAATATGAAAACAATGAACAAGATATCTTACTTCTTTTTGCTTCTGCGATCTTTTTCCACTGTTCCTGTTCCTAGTTTGGCTAAGCCTAAGGGGTCAGCTGATCCCAAGTCATCAGACGGAGTGGATGCTGAAAGAATGTTTTTCACAATATATCATTTCAACATTTCCTTTTTGGCAATCTGAAAATGATGGTATTCACAAACCTAGCGAGGCTGATTCCCGACCAGGAGCACCCATTCTTCCTTTTTCTTTTTTACCAAAAAGACGTCCAATAGATGACTTAATGCTTTTCTTTTTGCTGGCTTTGTGAAGGGAATCTTGACTAGCAGTTATGGCTCCATCCGCAGAGAGGCTACACAGAGACAAGATCAAAGCCAATGCAATAAATATTGTCTTATAGATTTATCAATGGTTTTCATTGATTTACCTCCGAAACTCTCTGTGGTCATCTAGGCCTGCACCTGGATGAGTGTGTGTCATTCTATCCAGTCTCAGAGCTCGAGGGACAGGTGGAGGGGTGGAGTCTATCAGGGCAAGAGCTCGGCATTCCTCACCCTCTTTGCTATTCTTTAAAGGTAATACAAACCATTTTAGTTGTTAACAGTATTTTGCATTTTGCAATAATAAAAAGCAACTTTGGTCTGTACCTGCCGTTCTGTCTCCCTGGCGGGAGAGTGAGGCAGGCGAGGGGTGGAATGTCCTGAACTGGGAGGTGACGGGGAGGCTAAGGTAGAGGAGGTGATTGAGGGAGTGATGTACCCCCTGCTACCCAGAGAAGAGGGGGGCAGTGATGGAGCATCTAGAGCCACACTGCTCACACGGCTCTCGATCTCCTCTGCTCTCATCTCTGTGCTTTCCTTCTCCTCCTGGATCAGTCTGCAAGCAGGAGGAGACGTTCAAATGTTTTATCTTTAAAAGGACATTATATAAAAGAAGAAGACCCACTTAATCTCTTTGTTGATGGCCTCCAGTTGCTCCTGAAGCATAATGGCCAGTGTCTGGACATCTGTCTGTCCACTAGGAGACAGCAGCTCTGAGCCAAACAGAGTCTCCCTGTCGTCCTCATCATCAGAGCAGCCACCCTCTACTCCACCTTCATATCCTGGAGCCAGCATTCCACTGCTGTCCCATTCACCGTACTGACAAACACACCAACATACCAAATAAGTTCTAGAAACCCCCTTCAAGAACAGCTCTTTACCATATTCGCAACATAATAATGATTGGATTTTAGATTGAATGTGAAGATAGTGAGATTACCTTATTACTATCATCTCTGCTTCCCCATCGGCCCCGATGTGTCCTCCTGACCACCACACCTCCAGTGGAGTTGCTATAGCCTGCCGGCAGGGAGCCCCCTCCCTGGGGGTACCGTAGCTCAGACGAGCTGCCAGGAAGAGACCTTCGGAAAAGGGTGGAGGGGAGAGAGCTCACGCTGCCCGCCCTGAAAGCACAATAATACAACATAATTACTAGTGAGTTTTTCTTTGACTAAGACCTCTATTTTCATGGGCACGAGGTCATTGCTAAAGTGTACAAAAAAACAGCAATAAACAAATAAAGGCTAGAACATTCCACCATTTGTTTCTTGTTTGGAGATAACAGTATTTAGGACAGTATTTTATCTTAAAGAGGTTTCAGCACTAACCTAGAATAAGATCCAGGCCGACCCCTCAACTGGTCCAGCTCCAGTTGGATGCGCTCCAGTTCAGCGAGGAGCTGTTCCTAAATCACATACAGTGAGCTATCAGCACATACCCTCAGCAGTAGGATATTCATTAGTAACAAACAGTAATACAGGGACTTCATGTGGATTTTATCACCTTCAAAGGTAGTCACAGCTAATAAATGTGAGAATAAACATAGAACATCTAGAACTACCTTGTTTGCAATAAGATCATCCTGAATCTTCTTCATATTTGCCAGTTCTTCTGAAAGTGCATTCTGTGAATAAAGTAAATATTCATGTCAGCTTTCCCTTAGAGAACAAACACAGCATGAATGATTAGTGAAGCACCTTGTCCTCCAGGGCAGCCATCCTCTCTTTGAGGTGCAGTTGCAGTCTCTCGTTAGACTCAGACAGGAGCTTGTCCACGGTGTCTGACAGACGCTTGTTGTGCTCGTCATTCATCTTCTCTCTCTGCCTCGCCTGAAAACAGATGGATTTTAACGTGACTGACGTTCATGAAGGATAGAAACACAAGTGAATAAAAATATTTGATTAAGCCTTCTCATCTACCCTCTGAAGCTCCTGGTTCTTTTCCTCAAGTTGGGCCTCCATTTGTCGAAGTCTCTCCTCAAAGTTCCCATGGCGCTCCTCAGCCTAATTTAGAGTGTAGATACAGAATATTTAGTCTCAATAGCATGATGATAACGGTTGGTCCTCTACAGTCCTGGCAGCATGGGTTGTGGCTGTACCTTGTTGAGTGCTGCCACTCTCTGGGCGAGTTGGGCCTCGATCTCCGGCAGGGTCTCTGCCCTCTGCAAAGTCTGCTGCAGCTTCTGTTTAGCCTCATCCAAACGCTCCTGTAGCTGCCGGTTCTTTTCTTCACTCTGAGGATTCAAACAGTTAACAGCTACAAACAGCTGCTTTCAGACAACATCACAATATAACATTTACATTTAATTGGGTAACGTTTTTATTTTCACCAAACATACTTTTATTTCTACTTGGGTAATATATTTAACAGTGTAATGTGGATATTGATCAATTATTGTCATGTCTGTGTCCTATTCATCATGCGTCACAACGATCTTACTGCAAATAGGTCACAATGAACTTTCGGTGTATTTTCTGATTATCTGTGGACTAGTCTAAACAATCTTAAAGCGGACGTCATAGCGAACGTCAGGCCATTTTATCAGACCCAAGCAACAGTGATAAAACACAGCTAACTCTTGTGGAGAGTCGAATCTCAGCTGCAAGACGAACAACATGCTACTGTTTTGCCTGTTTTCATCAAATAAAGAACTTGAGAACGATCCTCGCCTCTCGCAGTCTGTTATAGACTAAACTTCGACAGAATTGGTGGAGGATGCAGGTCTCTCATCGTGCTTGGAAAGGAAACATCTGAATTTCCCTCTAAACGATTCCCTTCTGGATGTCGGCTGACGACGCATAGCGTCCAGTAACGGTTCAGCTGGGAATTATGGGAGAACAAGGACACCATGCCGAGAGAGAGACAAGAGGAGTCAATTGCCAGTTTATTTTTGACCCACAATTGTGACTGATTGTGACTGGGACCATTCAACAAAAGTAAGGCAGAAACCTCTTGTATTTAATACGAAAATCTGCACATTGAAAATGCTAAATTGTTGAAGTTTGCCAAAACTGACAAAACTGCCAAAACTGTACTCCGAAAACACGTTTAATGTGTAAACATATGTACAATCAGTTGGACTGATTTAAAAGGGAGTTGGACTCTGGAAAAAATAAATAAAACGTGGGACGTGTAGGTAACTAAAGGGAACTAAGAAAGCTACTACTTGGCTTAAAGCACTCTACTGACAAGATTAACTACCCTCTGTGGCTAGGTGAAATTTGTATTTATTTAGATAATTCTATTTACATTTTAAATGTTCTATTTTTTTTAATTTAATTTACTTTATTATTTTTATAATTATTGTTCGAATTATAATAATAATTAGGCCCGAGCGCCACAAGCTGGCGAGAGGCCTATTAATCTCGTAAGGCCGTGCGAAGCACGGCTGCGAAAGTGCGCACATAGTGCGCACGAAATCGAGCGCGAAGCGCTCGCCCACTTCCCAAACTCACTAACGCACTCCTTCACTCACGCACGCCCCGTGCATACTAATTAGTAGTAGGAAAATGGAACTTTAGCGGTCGTCATCCCCATATAAAGCACTCATTGGCGCTAAGTAGCTCACGAATACGTTCCCCATATCTTGCATGTTCCGTGCATATAAGCATGTAATGCAAAAATTGAACATTATTACTGTATAGAGGGCCAAAAACACAAAGTGGGCAGAGCCCACTCAAAATTAACGAAAGTGCCCGTCAGTGACCAGGGACCCACACCATGAGGTAGGAAAGCGCGAGCGCTTTCCGAAAATGTATAGTTCATGATATTTGAAAAATGGGAAACATTGTTTTCGCATCGGAATATTATTCTTTCTTTCTTCCTTCCTTCCTTCCTTCCTTCCTTCCTTCCTCCTCCTTCTTCTTCTTCTTCTTCTTCTTCTTCTTCTTCTTCTTCTTCTTCTTCTTCTTCTTCTTCTTCTTCTTCTTCTTCTTCTTCTTCTTCTTCTTCTTCTTCTTCTTCTTCTTCTTCTTCTTCTTCTTCTTCTTCTTCTTCTTCTTCTTCTTCTTCTTCTTCTTCTTCTTCTTCTTCTTCTTCTTCTTCTTCTTCTTCTTCTTCTTCTTCTTCTTCTTCTTCTTCTTCTTCTCGGGACCAACCCCCCTATTTTTCAAAAATGGCTAAACATGACTTCGGAGTTTTTCCAAACGTCGTACTTTTACGAACTCCTCCCAGGGCGTTGGTCCTAAAAAGCTGAAATTTGGTGAAAATGCTACTGAGGAGTGGGACATCAAAAGTTATCCAAATTACATTGATACCTGTCACGGTCTCTGTGCGGCGAAGCCGCAAACTGTAGCAAGAATTTCAGAAATCTCCCAAATTTAACATTTCTGCCGTTTGCCACAGCGCCCCCTACAGATTTTATATGGAGGTTAAATATTTAGTTTTGCGAAATTATATGAAATTTGACACACAACTCAATTTTGGCCCCATCAAAAAAGTCAACGAGACCCATGTCATAATTGTTATGGCGTTGCCGTAACGATGACCGAAACCTTCCATGTTATTCCAATGGGGAAATCGCCAGAACATGTTTACACTTCAGACTTTCACAAACTCCTCTTAGGGCGTTAGACATATTAACCTGAAATTTGGTGAGACTCATCTTCAGGGGTGGACCATCAAAAGTTATCCACATTTTTATTCTAAGAGTCACGGTGTCTGTGCGGCAAAGCCGCACATTTTGCCAAGAATTCAAAATAAAATTGCTTTTTGATGGTAAAACAAAGGGGAGAAGATGTGACAGCGTCACAGATTCAGCAGTAGATGTAATAAAAGGACAATTGGGGCGCGTTAGCGCCCCCTCCTCTTGCGGTGTGGCGGCGGCGTGGCGAGGGCCGATCATTGCCGCTTGCGGCTATATTTGTTATTATTATTATTATTATTAGTTTTATTGTTTTGTTTGTTTTTGAAAGACCACTGACTGCCACACTTTTTTATTATTAAATAATAATAATCAGAAATGAAGATCATAGATAAATTAAATAAAATTTACCTTATTTCATTCAAATTGAATGAATTTTTAAAGGATCTCGAAAACACAATCTGCGCAAATGAACAAAACCCAAAGGAAGCAAAAAAGAACCTCTTCCAAAAATATGTAGAGAAAAGATTGATTAATCACGGTGCCAGTAACAGTACTCTTATTTGAGTAAAAGTATTGGTCACTCACAAGTGAGCTTTCTGCTGACAATATTAAATCATTTCAACATTTGTGTTTGTACTGCTTCTTCAGAAATTACTTAGTTGTTTCAAATGTGTATTTTTAAAGGCTTGTGTCTAGCCTTTAAAATACCACATTTTAAGCACTATTTTATTAGTGGTAATTTACCCAAATATTTGTTAACTCTAATTGAGACATTTCTTAAACCACTTAGTTTTACTTCTATTTGAGGATTTGTATTTTTTTGTGATATAATTTTTATTGTATTTTCCATTTTACCATTATAGTGTACAAAATAATATGTCAAAATCATAAGACCAATGGAATCTCCTCCCCTCCCACTACCTCCCTCCCCACCCTCTCACCCCCTCACAGACACATGCATACTAGTACACACACACACACACACACACACACACACAAACACACACACACACACACACACACAAACACACACACACACACACACACACACAAACACACACACACACACAAACACACACACACACACACACACATTTAGGGTAATCAAATACTTACATCATAGTCAAACAAAATGTATTATTGTCCCTAATCTGTCCACTGTGGCTAAACCCCCTCGTCCACCCCAATCCCAGGTGTCTCTATTTTATAGTAGTATGATTTAGAACAAACATCTTGACCTACCAAAAGGCATATACACAGATTGCCAAACATAATGCATGAAAACATACATGAAGTGCCCTTATACACCACTCATTCCCATGATTTTATTTCTTCTGCCAAAAGATTATTGTACCCATTTTTGCTCCGTGCATCCTTGCAACAGAGAGCTCCAAGTTAACAATGTCCAGGATTTTTATTTTGAAGTAACGTTACCTTTACTTGAGATCATTTTTTGCCAACTTTACTCACCTCTGTTGAACTGTGGTGTAGTAGAATGAAAACGTTGAATAATGAGCAGGATTAAAGTGATTACGCCGCATATAATTGTATCTTATAATCCTTACGTCTTGCTACTAATCCTATAATGTGATGCCGTTACATTAAAAAATCAGAAGACAACCTGATGTTTTGTTTATTTCTATGCATAAATTAAACTCCACTTACCTGTCTGTACAGGGATTCTTTGCTGGCCAACTCATTTTCCAGCTTGTCTTTGATATCATGGAGAGAAGTCGCCTCCCTCTGGGCACTGAGGTACCTGCACAAAGACATTAACAAATACACTGGATGATTGATCAAAATGTATCATGCACAGTGACGTCTGCCTTTATTTCTATATATTTTTTCTTAGCTCTTTTATATTCATGATGAACGACAAGTGTAATGTAATTTATGTACAGCAAGATTGGACTGTATAATTAAGTACCGAGACACCTTTGCAACACATTGTCAGCCAACAGGTGAAGCATATGACCCTTCTCTCAGTGCCATGGGTAGATTAAAAGGAAAGATGGTGTTGTTTTCTTCAAATAATCATACCTGCGTTCAAGTGTTGTGATTCTTTCCTCCATATCCTCTCTTTGGCATAGAGCCTGAAAACCACAAAAATATCAGACACTGTATCTGGTTTGTAACACACATTTTAAAAAAAATTAAATGCCTTTTACATACACGACAATCAAATATGGCAAATATATTTTATCTGACTAATGATAAAATACTGGGTGTTGGCAGTATAAAGACAGATTGCCTTGACAGACCTCCTTGACTTCCCTTTGCAGCTTCTGATTGGCCTCCTCTGTCTTCGTCACTTCTCTCCTGGCGGTTGCAAGCTGCTCCTCTATTTCCCCAACCTGATGGGACGCCGTGAATGGACACAAGACAGCAGTGATTGAGAATGTATGAGTCAGTGTTGTCGTAGTGTACACACAGATGTAACATTGAGTGATCACAAAGGCCCCTGTGGTAAATCTATTGTTTCAGGGCAAGAAGAAGACTGATGCTCTAGATAACTCCGAACACTTTTTCAAGGTATTTAGGCCTAAAACGGCTCTTTCAGTGTTTCATTCATTCAACATTTAAACAAACCCATCTTTATTCAGTACTTTAATTGTGTAATAACGTAATAATAATATAATATAATGTAATAATAGCTGTGATAATCTAAACTGGCCACAAGAGGGAAGAGAAAAGCCAATACAAAAAGCATGTATGGCCTTGATATTGTTCCATCTCTCTTGCTCCACAGCTCACATCAGGTACAATAGGGGCCTCACCTGTCGACACATGAGGGCCAGCCTCTCGCGGAGCTGGGAAAGCTCAGCTCTCTGCCTCTCTATCTCTCCCTCTCGCTGCCGCTCCAGCTCTCCGTCCTCCAGGCTGGAGGAGGGGCCGTTGGGAAGGCGCTGAAGTGATGACAATACATAATGAAATGCGAGTGGTATAGAGAGTTAGAATCAGTTGAGCTTCCACATGAATAGCGAGTATATTTAGAAGCACACTGACACACCATGATGCCCATACATCTACTGCTCTACTGTGTGGACGCTAACACAATACACAAACAACTGGAGCCAACATGCATGGAGCCCTCCCTTACATCTTTCCCGCTGTCCACCCCTTGTTGACGTCTTTTAATTTGGTCTTTTAAAGAGATTACCTGCAAGACAAAACAGACCACATTGATTGGCATTCTAATTTAATGTAGAAATAGCTCCAGTGATGCACAAAACAACAATAATAGGATGTTACCTCTTGAGAAGATGCAGCGAGTTGATCTTCTAACATAGACACTCTCTCAAGGGCCACACGCAGCCGCTCTCGGACCTATAAGTTAACAAGCAGAGATGAAATACTTGTGGAGTTAAAACTGACTGAACTCTGAATGTGTTGTTTGTTTTGTTTTGTATAAGACGTGACACACACCTTTTCATCTAGGGCCTTGTGATGCTCAAACAGGGACTTGAGGGCCTTCAGGACTTCTACCTCACTGCTGACCCCTGCTGGTGACTGAGCCTGTCGCTTCACAACGGTCATCCTCAGACTGCGCTCGTGACGGGACACCAGACACTCCAGGTGCTCGAGCAACAACTAAACATACCAAGAAAAAGTTTCAACA
This sequence comes from Eucyclogobius newberryi, assembly GCF_026437365.1. Classification (NCBI taxonomy): domain Eukaryota; kingdom Metazoa; phylum Chordata; class Actinopteri; order Gobiiformes; family Gobiidae; genus Eucyclogobius; species Eucyclogobius newberryi. The sequence goes on from NW_027315835.1 coordinate 17,776,292, forward strand.
AAAGGTAAAGGAAAGAGCATTACCCTCACTTTTGACATATAAAAGCAAAAAAATTAAAAATAAAATGACAATTGCTGTGAATATACCCTCCTGACAAAATTGTAGGATTAAATCTTTATACTGTGACTAGGGGTGGGCGGTAATGACAAAAACATATATTTTGATATTTTTTGGTGTGTCCTGAAAACAATATGTCAAGCGATATGTTAGTTGAGATGTTATTATCAGACAAATTTGAAATGTCAGTAAAATTAACCACAAAAGTGCAGAAATATCACCTTATTTGAAAGGTTACAACATATATATTTTTTTTGATCAGCTCTTTTTGCAGCATTTATTTAAATTCTAAATGATACTCAATCGTTTAGAATTTAGAATCTCACTCAATATTCAAATTTTACATACAGGTATAATCAAAACAACATTCACAATCTTATCTAAACTTTGATATGTTGCCCACCGCTAATTGTAACATCCTTTAAAAAATGTGGGGTTTAAAATGGATTTCATTTAACCACATATAAATGAGAACAAAATATGATATCAGAAACTTAAATGATAAGAAAAAGAAGAAAATCACAGAGGGGAGAGAGTAGAAAAGTGCCAGACCCACACAACCAGAGTGGGTGAGGAAGCTAACACTGAGGCTGCAACCGTGCAAAAACGCAAAATGGTGGCCAAACATCTTACACGTGTGTTGTTTCTCTCTGCCTTGAGCTCGGAAATCTCCTCCTCTCGTTCCAGAAGCTGCTCCCGGCAAACATTCAACTCCTTCGTCAAAACGGCGAACTCCTGTGGAAAATACACGCTGCTTTTTAGGTGTGAACAAAACAAATTTAAATTCTGCGGGGTTAGGTGTTATCTCATGAGTAGACACAAACTGAGAAGGGAGGCTTATAATTGCATTCATATGGCAACAGAAGCTTTTTTTTAATTATTTTTTTGAATAGTGAATATAGGATTGCAATTATTATAGAATAGAATAACAACAGATAATGCTACTGTAATTACTTTTTACTTTACTTACTTTACTTTTTACTATTTTTCATCTGTAGTCCCAGCCATTAACATTAACACGTATCAATGGCACTGATTAACAGTCTGTCTTGAAAATAAGTTTGAAAGCCATTTGTTTTTAATCATGATCAATCAATACAAGATACAATAGAAGAATTAACATATTGCCCAGCTCTACTTTGACTTCAATCTTAATTTTCGCAAAATCGTGTACCGTAGTATATATAATATTATTATACACAAGACACTATAATGAACTATAATCAGAAGAAATACTATTATGCACTGAAGAGTCACAACTATGATGGCCTGGCCCACATAAAGTTCCTATACATTGAGAAATACATCAGTTTTTGACCTTTGGGGCTCATTGGATGAACAATGTGCTAAATCAGGAACTTATGGCACTTGTAGAAAAAATGGAACACTCCTGGATGTTTGAGGGATTCCACTGACTCACTTGTGGCACAGAAAAAAATAAATCATAAAACGCTAACATACTGTCCAATAAAGATTCATGTAGAATTGGTGAAGATGAATCTTATGAAGACTGAGCCCCATGAATCTATTGTTTATACACTGCCTCAGGCCCATTGTGAGTCCTAACATGAAGCACATGCCTTAAATGCTCTTAAAAGTCTTGATTGCAAAGGGTAAGTTAAATGAAACAATTGAGACTGGAAACACACAGCATATATGATGCAAAGTACAATAAAACCCTGTATATCGCTGACACACTTTCCCCTCCTGCTCATCTGTGTGAGCACTTGTGGACGGATTGCATCACAGTGTTACACAATGGCCCATCTCAACAGAGCACACAGCATCTCAGCATCATTCCCATCTCAACAGAGCACACAGCATCTCAGCATCATTCCCATCTCAACAGAGCACACAGCATCTCAGCATCATTCACATCACCACTAGAAAACATTTGCAACTAAAGTAAAACCTCCTCCTGCTCGGTCAAGGGTTTCAGTTTTCTATTATGAAACAATAGTCTATTTAGATGCATAGAAATGTACGATATGTAAATATAAGTAAAGATGGAAAAAGAGCAATAGAATTCACTGTCCACAGATGGTGACACAGTGGGCTCATTGGCTTTTGGCCTTGTGATATTGGTGTCTGGTTTGGATAAGGGTTTGCGTTCCTGACCCCTCTCCAGACTTTTATTTGAAAAACATGGACAATAAATAGTGCAATAACAGCATTTTTATGAGGAACATTTGGCATATTCTGGAAACACTAACAAAACAAGCACTTTCATTTTTTGTCACGCTGAAATTTAAACTAAACAATTTTGCTTGAATAGAAAAACTATAATGGGTAAATTGTTGCAGCTACTAAAACCTAAAGCAAAAGGCTGCACAGACTACACTAGTGAGAAGACCAGCATAAGTGACGAAATGTCTGAAGACGTGGAGCAGGAAGTATTTAACATCCACTCTGTGTCTCAGTATGAACTGTCACTGCTGAGGCTTAGTGTCTCATAACACCCTTCACAACAGCCCACAAAACCACCGAGGAAAACACAGGAGCATGATGCTAAAGGCTGCTCTGCCCAGATTAAATGTATAGAAGACACATGTGTTTGCAAGCAGTCATCAACGACACCTCATTTAATGTTTGGTTCTCTTCCATACAAAAAAAGCTTGACATACTCCATCTTATACCCTTAACTAGACAACCCAAACACCAAAACTAAAAAAGTAATTTTAATATTTCATCCAAACACACACTCTTACACACACAACACTTTTGGCCAAAATAATATAACAGACTCAAATATACAGAGATATGGGCAACAATATTTGGTAAATGTATTAATATTATTCAATATATTTTAACTATTGTCAATGGCACTATATAGCAACTTCCGTGGTATTTAATTTCTTTTAGGGAAATTTGTAAAACTTCAGCTTGTCTTTAAAGCAACACGTCACCAGCATAATTCTATGGAAATGGAAAGTTAGAACCATACTTCCGAACATTCTCAATGGAAATACGTTTTATGCCACACAAAGTGGAATATCATTGCGAAAGGAACAACATTTCCATGGAAACAGGCAGAAAGATGCTCCCCCAGGCCAAGTAAGTGTCATGTTTATGGAGATACAAGCCCACCCACAGTAAGGACTTTTTCAGTGCAATCAAAACATCCCAAATGAATAGGAAACGTTTTAATCGTTCTAATTTCTTTTATTAAATTATAGTTATCTAATTTGCAGCGCTGCTATATGAATTAGGCAGGCTGTCCAGGCTCCTCTTGGCCTGAAAACTGCTGACAGAGCCAAACCTTTGCTTCTGAATGGTTAGCGGTGACAGAAATAGCTTGAGAGTGTGTGTACCTGTGGCAGTGCAATGGACAGCTGCCTCTGTAGAGACTCCTTCTCATGTCCCAGCTCTCGGAGGCGGAGCTGCGCTGTCCCCAAAGTGTCCTGGGTCTCCCTCAGATTCTCCAGAAGACGCTCTCTCTCTGTCAGCATGTTGACCATCAGGGACTCCAGGTTGCCCGTGCTTCCTCCTTCATCGCTACCCCCCCCTCCTCCTCCCCCTCCTCTGGGCTCCCGACCGCTGAAGCCCCCGCCTCCCCCCATGGCGCCCCCAGCACCCACACCTGCCCCAACACCCGGCCCGCCCGGAGAGGTGGGCCCGCCGCCTGTCCCGCTGCGCCCATCCTCCGAAATGGTGGGCATCACTTCGCACATCATCATGAGACCGCGGCGCTCGAGTTAACTTTGTTACTTAGGAAATAAATATCCGGGGATTGTGCGCGCAAACGTCGTGCCTTGTTTTTCTCAAGTACAAAATAAAAATCATTACTTCATTTTGGTCATGTCTGCATTATAATCTTACTGCCTTGCCTCAGGACATTTACACTTTCTTATTTACACAACTTTAATCTGTGTTCTGTTTTACATAAGTGTAGGGCGGCTCTATGGGGAGCGGGTCAGTGGGTGGCTGGGACTGGCACAGGAGAAGCAAGGAGGGGGCGATGGGAGCAGAGGGGAAAGAGGAGGGTGGATGCCACTCTATTGTGTCCACAGAGCTCCTCAGTGCACCATCGGAGGGAGCTGCAAGAGAGAGAAGACAAGGGACAAATAAATGTGTGGTCACTCTGTGCAGCCAATGCATAGTCTGGTAGAAAATGATTTACATCGCAACGTTTTTTATATCGATACTATATGTAATCTCAGTTGACGTTCAAGTATCACACACAATTTGAAAGGACTGTAAAAGGACAAGTACAGACATAGTATATTATACAGGTTCAGATTACAGTACAAGTTCCTGTTCTTTCCCTTTTCAATCATGTACTTACAATTCAAAATGTACATAACTCCAAAACAACTACTGTGATGCCTCCCACCTTTAGTTATGAATTAAAATACCTCATCAACAGCCGTATGCTAGTCAAGCTAAACACTTTATACATTTGTTTGGATAAAAAGCAGACCACGTGTTACTTAGTTCCATTAAAATAGTAGGGCATGCCTTTTACTCGGATTGAATATATGATACGATTACGTTACAGCTTGTTTGACCTGTGTGGCAGCGAAACCAGTGCCAAAAGTTGAGCTGGCTTATCGTGTTGGCTTTGATACTCCTCACTCGGGTTTCTAAATGATAAATCTTCGAAATGATTTTTTTAGTAGACAAAGCTTCTGTCTCTCCCTCCAAACCATGTGCCAGGGCTGTATAGATTCAGGCAATCACCAACATTAATATAGTGAGGCTCTCTTCTCTCCCATATTCTTCATTGTCCAGTCCACGGTACTCCAGGGCGCATGCTGGCCTTTATACTTTTAAGTGCTTTGGACTGATTTAGTGCCCTGTGCCGGCCCAGTACATCAGAGAGACTGGACAGAGCTCTAAAAATGCTTTGTCCAACTGAAAAACGTATCCGTTGTGTGAATCAAAACTAATTACAGAACAACCTGGTCATGGGCTATTATTACATGAAGGCCTGAGCTGGACATAATAAAAATAGCTGGTGATTGAAGTCCCGAACCATCTCTAAATGAGCTGCTTGTGCAGGAGAACTGGCTCAAGCACCGAGTTGGAATCACGACAGCGTCCAACTAAAGAACAAACAGAAGGCTTTTTGCTGTAAAGCTACGACTGGAACGACCAGACCAAAGAGCTAAGTCCAGAACTTCATTTCAATCACCTGTATATAAAGTATTTTTGTATACCAGGCTAAATTATCCATACATGTTAAGTAACTAAGTGAGCATGTTATTGTGTTAAAAAGCATTAATAATAATTCTGTCATTTAGTAACTACTGTTTGCTTGTGGTGTCGGGACAATCCTTAATAAATACATACATTTGAACAAAAAGCAGCATTGGCTTTCTAGCAAAAACAGATGCACAAAAACGTACATTGTATTTGAATTGCAGTATAGGCATAAATACTCATATAAATAGACATCGAGACAATGTGGAATGATTTGTAACTTTACTTTGACGTATCCCTGATGGTTCATTCATTACCAGACTTTCTGTTTCTACAAAACCACAGCGTCAGTTTCAGGCATTTGTGAATTGCACATTGACAAAATGTTGAGAATTGTAAGAATTATAATCCAACACTGTTCTCCAAATAAGACAAAGACGATTTACAACAGAGTGGATGAGCTTTTCTATGTTTCATTTAAAAGAAAAATGCATTTCACTGTATTGGGAAAACAGACCAGGACATGGTTGTAATACTTGTGGTAATGGCTGTAAGGAATGACTAATCACAGCTTATTAAGACTTCTAGGAGCGTTGCAAAGCAGAGATACAATAGAAATATGACCAAACTAAGAATACCAGTTGACATGAACTTCACTATCTCTACACAGATGTATTCTGTTCAACTGAGGCTCTGATTGTCAGTGTCAGTGATAAATGTGCATGTTAAACATGACCAAAACAGGACTAAACTCACAGTTAAGCCTGTCATCTATGACTCAACTTATCTCAGGTCTAGTGTTAGTCTCAACATTTTTCCATCCATCCATCCATCCATCTTCTGCCGCTTTATCCGGGGCCGGGTCGCGGGGGCAGCAGTCTGAGCAGGGACTCCCAGACTTCCTTCTCCCCAGACACTTCCTCTAACTCCTCCGGGGGGATCCCGAGGCGTTCCCAGGCCAGCCGAGAGACATAGTCTCTCCAGCGTGTCCTGGGTCTTCCCCGGGGCCTCTTCCCGGTGGGACATGCCTGAAACACCTCCCGAGGGAGGCGCCCAGGAGGCATCCGGAACAGATGCCCGAGCCACCTCAGCTGGCTCCTCTCGACGTGGAGGAGCAGCGGCTCTACTCCGAGCTCCCCCCGTGTGGCCGAGCTCCTCACCTTATCTCTAAGGGAGCGCCCAGCCACCCGGCGGAGGAAACTCATTTCGACCGCTTGTATCCGCGATCTTGTTCTTTCGGTCACTACCCAAAGCTCATGACCATAGGTGAGGGTAGGAACGTAGACCGACCGGTAAATAGAGAGCTTTGCCTTTCGGCTCAGCTCCCTCTTTACCACAACGGTCCGATGCAGCGACTGCATCACTGCAGCCGCTGCACCGATCCGCCTGTCGATCTCACGCTCCATCCTTCCCTCACTCGTGAACAAGACCCCGAGATACTTGAACTCCTCCACTTGGGGCAAGGACACCCCACCCACCTGGAGAGGGCAAGCCACCTTTTTCCGGTCGAGAACCATGGCCTCGGATTTGGAGGTGCTGATTCTCATCCCAGCCGCTTCACACTCGGCTGCAAACCGTCCCAGTGCATGTTGCAGGTCCGGGTTTGATGGAGCCATCAGGACAACATCGTCTGCAAACAGCAGAGATGAGATCCTGTGGTCCCCAAACCGGACCCCCTCCGACCCCTGACTGCGCCTAGAAATTCTGTCCATAAAAATTATGAACAGAACCGGTGACACAGGGCAGCCCTGGCGGAGTCCAACATGCACTGGGAACAGGTCTGACTTACTGCCGGCAATGCGAACACAGCTCCTGCTCCGGTCATACAGGGACCGGACAGCCCTGAGCAAAGGGCCCCGGACCCCGTACTCCCGGAGCACCCCCCAAAGGACACCCCGAGGGACACGGTCAAAAGCCTTCTCCAGATCCACAAAGCACATGTGGACTGGTTGGGCAAACTCCCATGAACCCTCGAGCACCCGATGGAGGGTATAGAGCTGGTCCAGTGTTCCACGACCGGGACGAAAACCACTCTGCTCCTCCTGAATCCGAGGTTCGACTATCGGTCGGATTCTCCTCTCCAGTACCTTGGAATAGACCTTACCCGGGAGGCTGAGGAGTGTGATCCCTCTGTAGTTGGAACACACCCTCCGGTCCCCCTTCTTGAACAGAGGGACCACCACCCCGGTCTGCCAGTCCAGAGGCACGGTCCCCGAACGCCACGCGATGTTGCAGAGACGTGTCAACCAAGACAGTCCTACAACATCCAGATACTTTAGGTACTCAGGGCGGATCTCATCCACCCCCGGAGCCCTGCCACCGAGGAGTTTGCGGACAACCTCAGTGACTTCAGCTTGGGTGATGGATGAGCCAGCCTCCGAGTCCCCGGTCTCTACTTCCTCTTCAGAAGACGTGACTGAGGGATTAAGGAGATCCTCAAAGTATTCCTTCCACCGTCCGACGACATCCCCAGTCGAGGTCAGCAGGCCTCCACCCGCACCGTAAACGGTGTTTGTGAGACACTGCTTCCCCTTCCTGAGGCGCCGGACGGTTTGCCAGAATTTCTTTGGTGCCGACCGATAGTCCTCCTCCATGGCCTCCCCGAACTCCTCCCAGGCCCGGGTTTTTGCCTCTGCGACAGCACGAGCCGCGGCTCGCTTGGCCTGCCGATACTCGTCGATGACCTCCGGAGACCTACAAGCCAGAGTGGCCTGATAGGCCTCCTTCTTTAGTCTGACGGCATCCCTTACTTCCGGTGTCCACCACCGGGTTCGGGGGTTGCCGCCACGACAGGCACCGGAGACCTTGCGACCACAGCTCCGAGCAGCCGCATCAACAATGGAGGCGGAGAACATGGTCCACTCGGACTCAATGTCCCCAGCCTCCCCCGGGACATGGGAGAAGCTCTCCCGGAGGTGCGAGTTGAATACCCTACTGACAGAGGGCTCCACTAGACGTTCCCAACAGACCCTCACAATGCGCTTGGGTCTGCCAAGTCTGTCCGGCTTCCTCCTCCGCCAGCGGATCCAACTCACCACCAGGTGGTGATCGGTTGACAACTCTGCCCCTCTCTTCACCCGAGTGTCCAAGACACGCGGCCGGAGGTCTGATGACACGACAACTAAGTCGATCATTGACCTCCGGCCTAGGGTGTCCTGGTGCCACGTGCACTGATGGACACCCTTGTGCTTGAACATGGTGTTCGTTATGGACAATCCGTGGCTAGCATAGAAGTCCAATAACTGAACACCGCTCGGGTTCAGATCGGGGAAGCCGTTCTTCCCGATCACCCCTCTCCAGGTGTCACTGTCATTGCCCACGTGGGCGTTGAAGTCCCCCAGTAGAACAACGGAGTCCCCGGTCGGTGCACTGTCCAGTACCCCTCCCAAGGACTCCAAGAAGGCCGGGTACTCTGCACTGCTGTTCGGCCCGTAGGCCGCCACAACAGTGAGAGACCTGTCCCCCACCCGAAGGCGGAGGGACGCGACTCTCTCGTTCACCGGGGTAAACTCCAACACGTGGCGGCTGAGCTGAGGGGCTATCAGCAAGCCCACACCAGCCCGCCGCCTCTCCCCGCGGGCAACACCAGAGAAGTGGAGCGTCCAGCCCCTCTCGAGGAGATGGGTTCCAGAGCCCAAACTGTGCGTGGAGGTGAGGCCGACTATATCTAGTCGGTATCGCTCAACCTCCCGCACAAGCTCAGGCTCTTTCCCCCCCAGCGAGGTGACATTCCATGTCCCCAGAGTTAGTCTCTGTGTCCGGAGATCTGGTCGCCGAGGCCCCTGCCGTCGACTGCCGCCCAGATCTCTCTGCACCGGCCCCCTATGGATCCTCCTGCGGGTGGTGGGCCCACGGGAGGGCGGCCCCACGTCGCTCTTTCGGGCTGTGCCCGGCCGGGCCCCGTGGGGTAAGACCCGGCCACCAGGCGCTCGCCATGGAGCACCCATCCCAGGCCTGGCTCCAGGATGGGGCCCCGGTGACGCCGATCCGGGCGACGTGAACTGCCTTGATTGTGTCGTCGTCATAAGAGGCTTCTGAACCGATCTTTGTCTGACCCGTCACCTAGGACCTGTTTGCCTTGGGAGACCCTACCAGGGGCATGAAGCCCCCGACAACATAGCTCCCGGGATCATTCGGGCACTCAAACCCCTCCACCACGTTAAGGTGTCGGCTCAAGGAGGATCAACATTTTTCCAATGGACAAATTCTAACAACACATCATCTTTGTGAATCTGGCTTTTTCATATGAATGTTTTTCAATGGTTAATGACCATGGAATTTTAATTTGGTATTTTAGTACTTGCTTCTAAATCAGTGTACAATGGCCCTCAGCAGCATGTCTGCTTTGACACGTGCATTTGCTTCATTGTTTCATGACACTGAAGAACGTGACCAGACCTGGTTTGAAACCCAACACAAGCTTCAGCTCTGTAATAGTCTGACTTCAGCAGTTCCATTGCTGTCCACTCTGTGTTGTGTGTTGTGTCTGCACATGTGGGTGTTTTGATTATGCACATCATCAGTCCAGAAGCCACCTACTCTAGACTCAACTCTCCGACTTTACATCTTATTCACTGCCACCAATTAAAACTGTACATGACATCCAATTACGCATGAACAAATATCTAGTCCGAGTATAAAAAGCTCCTGCACGAGGCGGCGGGGCGAGAAGCGACGGGTTTGCAGGGTGAAAAAAGCAAGACGGCGTTTGCTTTTTGCATTCAACGGCATTTCCTGCAGAGAAAAGGGACGGTGCACGCACATTGCCTGGTTATATAGAAACATACCGCCACTAGTGATGAACGTGCGTCTTCCCTCTCCCCCCACCACTCGCCTTAACACACCACGGAACGGTGGCCCCCCGGGCAAGAAACGCATCATTGGGATCGATAAGTGATTGTTGGCAGCTGGGTCGAGGGGGATCGGGAGTCCACACACAGTGCACTCATTCGGCTTAGTGGGCAAAATGACGGCGCGCAAAGCCAAAACGTACAGCTCCATCCATCCATCCATCCATCCATCCATCCATCCATACTGGCGGTGTATGGAGGAGAGGCGCACGGGCGAGCTCATATTTACATTCTCATAGTAAAGCCGCGGTGTGTTGAAATGAAATGGTGTACAAAAAGCAGAGCAAAAGGGGGGGATGTTGTGTTGTTGAAGATTGTCTGTTAATAGGCCGCGTAGTACTTAGGCCCCGCGTGACATTAGACTGAACGGCTTGACTTGAAAAGCTCCCAGCGGCAAATGCTTAGTTACAGCCATGATTAATTATAAGCAACACATAACAGGCCAATGCAGAGTGGAAACCGTCTTCTCCGGCTCACACGGGGCTGCCTCCTCCTCTCGCACCCCGGGGAGAAGCGACAACGCGCGCCCCGAAATAACGGTACCACCATCATCAGCATGCACCTGCCAACAAAAAAAAAAATATTCCATGCCATTTGCCTCGATTCAAACACCCCCCCCCCCCCCCCCCCCCCTCCCTCTTCATTCACACACATGCACTGTACACAGCCGCCCCTGCCTCTCCTCGAACCTTGACAACACCACGTTAGGCGAGCATCTTCAGGCAATACGTCCAATATTGCGCGTAAAAGGTGGAGACGACGCGCGGTTTTGTATTTGCATTGGGCTGAACTGAGTTGCATAGGAAGGGGCGGTGTGAAGTTGCATCCTTACCACAGTCATCGCGGGGAGCCCGTAGTGTCCATGTTTGATGTTAAATATTCCTTTGGCCCATCGCGGCGGTGCGCTGCTCGGTGCGTCTCGCTTGGGACCGGAGACGGCGCGTTGATGTCTCTTGTTCTTTTTGTCTTGTTTTTGTTTTGTTTTTTTCTTTGCCCCCGTGGCTCGTCTCCACATGTAAACGGCAAAAGGGGGGCTGAAAAACGCGAGGAGAGATGATACGCCACCTTAGCACGGGCTCCCCCCTCTGTCGGATTGGAAGGTAATGGGTCTTAAAGAAACATTCTCGTTCTCCGCAGCTCTGTGATTTACGCACGCACGCCGGCGCGTCCACGCACAGGCCAATCAAAAGCTGATAAATTAACCACAATGAGAAATGTGAAATGTGCCTCTGATAAGCCCTGGATAAGATCGTGTGTTTATTTAAGGGGGTGTTAATAAAGTGTCTTAAAAATGCGGTGTTCTAGTGTGTTGAGTGTTTTAAAGTTTGTTTTAAATGTGAAAGCTGATGAGTTTTATGCAGATTTTATTGATTTATTTATTTTCTACTAAGACAACTGACACACAGATGCATTTGTTGTTATCGGTCAACAAAATAGTCTATTCTGTGTCATGTTGACCATTATGATTTGGTATGTTCAAAACCCTTTCATTTGTGTCCTTTACATATGTATTGGCGTGAACTACATGTAGACAATTTAATTTAAGCGAGACTGTTATTAATATGCATGTGGGTATGTGTTTCCCAACTGCAGATATAACTCAGGTAGTGCAGGAGGGCAAGCCAACATAAGGTGGTGCTGTCTTTAAGGGAGAGAGCCTGGGAAGGGATGATGTAATGTGTTCTCAGACAATGATGTCATCGACTCAGACACGGCGAGGATTTAAAGTGACAAGGGCCTTGTGTTTCTGCATCGAATCTAGTCAGAAAGCAGTTCTCCATCATCACTCCAGGGACCTCTGCAGAGCGGAATAGAGACCCTGCACATGAAGAGACTGAACATGTAAAAGCACGATGAGTCAGGAGGACATATTGCACCAATAGCATGTTTGTATCACTCAACAGGTTTATTGGTGAATGACACAATATAAAACTTAACAATCTTAACATTTATACAAACGACTCAGTATAATAAGATTCAAACAATACAAGGAATGAAAGGGTTAATTACAGATACTCAAAGTTACTGTAACACAGTGCACAATACTTTCTTTGTATATAAATAATATTTAAGACTTTCTCAGTTTTAAACTTAATTTTATGGAAATGTTGCAGTTTTTTTTAAATCAATAATTTCAATTACCATCCATCTTCATGAAAAAAAAAAGCTAAATAAATAACCTACTTTTCTTCTGATTTTATTAAGGTACTATAATGATGTACTATAATGACAGCTGAAACGAGGTCAGTGGAAACAGACAAGACTGGACTTCACTTTCAAACCAGACAACTTCTAATTAACTACGACGCACAGAGACAATATTAAGATTGCGCTAACAGATGACCAGCATAGAAGTGCTTTTACAAATGGATAATAAGTTCAGTGATGTTTAATATATCAGAAAAAAATTAATATCCAAAAGAAATTCTGTATCTTCTTTACAAGAGATATAACGCTAATGTTAATGAACCCATAGAACCCATGATAAGTCATCATTAACTGATTTTACAAACTTGTCCTCAGCACGGTTACTCTGGTCTTTCCAAACGAGGCGCTGCGTTTCAGAGTTCCCCCGTTTAAGTTGTCAGCCTCAGAGTTGCTGTTCGTATCACACAAACTCCTGGTCTTCCTGAGCTCTCCAACGTTATCCTCATTTACCTGGTCACCATTTGAATCTTTACTTATCTGTGTACACTCATTCACTTCTAACTTGCTACTTTCAATGTCTGGAATCAGGCTGTCTTGGTTTGAAAAGTTATTCTGAACGATTTCTTCATCATTGGCTCCTTCTTTTATATTACAATTTGTGTCTTTTCTGTCTTTCTGTTTATGACATTGTTGTTCACTTTCCCCATCTTCTGTGATCAACAACTCCTCTGTTATAGTCTGCATATTTGAACTCCCATCATTCCTTGTAATGTCTGAATCAGAAATACTTATATCACACGCAATCTTATAAAACAATGAATGGTTTTGTTTCATCTTCTCTAAGCTTTGGCTGACTTCAGGAGACATCTCGTTGGACTCTTCCAAACCTGCCCCTCGGTTGTCGGCGTCTGCTCCCACTTCCTCAGGTGTTTGTGTCTCAGAGCTCTGCAGTGGCATGACGCCCTGCCACTGGCACGTAGAGAGGAACCACTGGGCTCTCACATCAGTGGATGAAAAATTACTTTCATTATCATCGGTGCCGGCCTCTTCAAGCGTCTGCTCCTCTTTGTTTTTGCCACTCGTATAGTCCTTGCTTTCGTTTTTCTGGTAGACAGTCATAGATGAGATGTGATGCGGTGATGCTGGACGTCTGATTTTGGTCTTGGCGACTCCCTTTTTGTAATCTTTGTGATGTGTTTTGTTCCCATAAGAACCTTTGCTTGTGCTAAGATCCACTTCATCTGTGTCCTGACTTGCTGTTACTTGTTTGTGACACTTTGCACTTTTGGTTCTATCGTCTTGATCACGCCCTGAAATAGTTACTAGTTATTCCCAGATAAAAGCTTTATTACACATGAACATATCAGATTACAGACCGTGTAAGTACCTTTTGTTTGCCGTTGCTTCTTTGTGCTTTCATGGTTCCCCTGGGAAGCGCCCTGGCCCTCTCTCCACAGAGTTGGAAGTTGATTGGAGGAACTCTCTCTGACTGCACTGGTAGATTGAAAGATAGAGAATCAACCAATCCAAGTGAACTTTGCCTAAAGTAGGTTACTTTTTGGTCGGCCTTTTTAAAATGTTAATATACAGGATACTATGGATATTTATTTGAATGCACAACTGTTTGAAAATAACTATTGGTGGCAAAATGAGTAGAACGTTCACTTTGAAAGTCCGTTATTAGAACGCCTATCTTTGTATAGTTTTTAAGAAAATAAATGAATGCCAATATTGTACAAATAATCATTGCAGAGAAGAAGAACAACTACACAAAACATATGCATCGCAATGCTGTTTATAAATTAGACCTTTGAGATGACCAGCTCCTATGATTAACCTTAGATACCAACAAGTAATAAAACAATAACTAGAGTAAGTAATGTACAAATACATTAATACTAAGAAGAACAGAGGGTCCCCACCTTCGTATGACTCTTTCCCGAATCCGTTCGACACGTCTGAGTTTAGCTTCACGCTGCTCCGAGGTCAAGCAGAGGTCAGGGTGAGCTTCCGAGGTCAAAAGGGCACCGCTTCGCTCATCCTGTTCCTTTGGCAGAAGACATTACATCAGTATTCAGCTGATTGGGCTCCGAACACTTAATCCTGACATACATACCCTGTTCTCTGGACCCCTTATTTCACACGCGCCCTGATCTTGGCTTGTTGAATGCTCTGGCTCCAGCGCTGAGGGCTTGACTGCTTCCTGGTGTTGCTGCCTGCATGTCTTTCTGAGTGGGAGCTCCTTGTTCACTTCACTGGGCTCTGGTTGGATTTGTTCTGGCAATGGTACGTCCAGCTCAGGTGGGGGGTCTTCCACAGACACTTTTCTTGCCACAAGTGATGACGGCAGGACAGCTGTGACCACCCGCGTGACTCGCAAAGGGAACGGGGTCTGAGGAAGTGTGGAAATACATTTAACAGATGAGATGCGTGTACACGATATGTAGTTGAAATGTAAATGACGACAACATTTTGAAATCATCACAATCATAAATTCTAACCTCCTCATGTGTCTCTGGAGTTTGTGGCTGGTTTTGGACATTTGTCATCAGACTTTGTGGCTTCTTTTTATCTGTCAATTTCTGCTTACTTCTCCTCATTCTGTCCATTTGTTCTTCTTCACTCATTCTAATATTCTATGAGGAGAAAATAATAGTGATAACTCATTCCAATGATGAAAACAGAATCATTATTGTGTAAAACAGAAAACTTGGCTGCGTGGGTTTAAACAAATGTGTGCTTTGCGTCTAAAAGTACTTAATATTGTCTGCTCTTATACTGTATTGTATAACGTTGTCTTTGAGTGGGAAAAAGGGGGTCTGGGTGTCAACAGCACTACACTACCTCCCTCTACTGTGAACAGAACGTACTGCAACATGCCCTAATTGTGAAACAAAGAATTTAGCATTTTGGCCATGTCTACAATGAGCAAAAAAATTGTAGATCAACAGCAAAAACCTCATACCTTTGTCGCATGGTTGTTGGCGTCTGGTGTTGTACTCTTAGAAGAGGTATTGGAGTCTAGGCCAGAAGTATTACACACAGTATTATATATATATATATATATATATATATATATATATATATATATATATATATATATATATATATATATATATATATATATATATATATATATATATATATATATATATATATATATATATATATATATATATATATATATTTTTTACATTAATAATATGTATTATTTTTAGCATTCTGAGCCACTGACCAGCTGAGTCTGTGTGGGAATTGACATTGAGCAGGTCGGGCTGGCTGTGTCCTCGTCTTTGTGCCGGTTCATTGTGGTTGTAAACTCCCTGTAACCCAGGCTTTTGGTCAGATTAAGTGTTCTGAATGTGCTGAATGTGGTTCTTCACATGGTGCAGACGGAGAGCCCTGAGCGTTTTGTGGTCAGAATGAGCTGTGAACCAGTGCAAAGGACTACAAACTACAACGTGCTGTTAAGTCTGAGCCGAGGAGAAATAGTTGTGGGTTGTGCACTGACCCAAGATTATAGACACAGAGGCTGAACTTCAATACACTTATTTTCACACGATTGTATTCTTGCTGCACTAAGATTGAAGAAAATAAATAAATAAATCTGAAATAAATGTGAATTGAAAGTTTTTTTTTTACCTGGTTAAATAAATATTAAATACTAAAGGTAACAAAAGGTAATATATGTCCTTCAAAATGTCATTATCTTGTCTAATGTAACCCTTTAACACAGACCAGCTATTAACAACTAATATATGTCCTACCCCATAAGGATGCTCAGTCCAGCCCTGATCCTGGCTCAGTTCCTGGGGTAATGGTGGCCGAGCTGGAGGCTCTTGATTGACATCCTAAACAACAACATTTTGAACTATAAAAAGGCACATTCATTTGTTTTGTAATGTTTCAATGGCAGAAAACATGGGCCTTACCATTGAGAACACGCCCTGCTGCCTTTCAGTCGGAGACACAGGCGAGCCCGGGTGAGGCGAGGCTGGATGGAACACTGACAAAGACAAAGAGTGCTGAGATGATATAAATAGTTAAATACAAAACGTCAAAACTGAACACGAATGTTGTTGGACTGACTGTGATGTCTTTGTATTCCCAAAAGGAAGCGGAAGTGTTCTCTGTTGGTTTTCAGTCCTGACAGAATGTCCTCCATCATCCACAGCTCTCTTTGGGCATGAGACTGTTCCTGATGAGTGTCACAAGTACTTTTACCTCATAAAACTGCATACAAACATACACTATTTTAACACATACCTCTGGCACTCCAAAGTTACAGATGTGCTGAAGTTGTGAGCGGATCACAGACAGTTCACTCTCCATTCTCTCATACTGGCTCCACACTCTCTCCATTTCCTACAATAACAGCAAACACTCAGGAATCTGTTTTGCGTCACATTTTGACCATGCGTCGTTAACCAGAGACTCACCAGAGATACATCGCACATTCTGGCTCGGATGGTGACCAAGTCCTCCTGAAGCAAAGCCTTCTGGGTAATGACTTCCTCGTACATCTGGGGCACCTGGTTCTTCCACTCCTCCAACTGTAGTCGCGACACTTCTAAAGCACAGTGGACGGTGTCCTGTAAAACAAAACCAGTATTTAAATATGAGAGGAACAGTATGCGACTCTCTCAATTTGACCTAAGTGTGACCACAAATTGGCTGACCTTATCTATTTGTAGCTGGGCCAGTTCCATCGACAAAGACTGAAGCAACTTGTCACATCCACACAGTCGTGTCAACACCACCTAAAGACAAGACATAAAAGTGATGCGGCGGAACATTCAGAACATGCTCATGGTCAACACTTACATCTGCGTCACTTTCCAGAGGTCTGATTGGCTGGCACTCCCTCAGCTCAGGCTTAGTGGGCTGAAAATAATGACACAACAAAAACGTATAAGATCATCAAAGTAGTTATTGTTAAAATTGCACGCACATTTAAGTTGAATGAATTTTGTAAGAAATGTTTACTGCATAAATGACTGTTTAAGGTGGTTTGGGAGGGTCCTAGCACTGGAGCTTTAGTGGTGCATTAGCTCAGGTGGCATTAAGGCAAATAACAACAAAAACAATAATCAACATCAATCCACTGACTCTGCAAACAACAGCAAAAACCTTTGAGCGAGAAATGAATAATGGGGATTCATAGAACAACAATAACATATACAGTATATACTTAAACACTGCGTTGTTAGAGACGTGGACAGGCAGCAGAGACTACACAGAACACAGAGCAGAGGCGGTACCATCGCTGGCGGTAGCACACACACAGATAAATGGTTGCGGTGATGGTGGTGATGATGATGGTGATGCTGTGGTTGCGAAACATGTGCTGCTCTCGAGGACGGGGGCAAAGGGGGCAGTAAGTCTGCATTTGCCCCTGTGGAGTAGCTCTGAAGTCAGAAACAGCATTCATGTGACTAAGAGGGGTGAAAGGCAACCCCTCAACTGTATTTAATTACATAAAAGTTACAGCTTGTGAGTTGTCATAGCTGTTATACAGTGTGCTGATGATTGTAATAATGCTGACAATAATTCCTTACCTTTCCCAAAGGCCTTCTTCCATTTTGGATAAGATGGACAGAATCATATGTTGACATAGGCTGTAAAGACACAACAATGGAGGACAATTTTAGAAACTATTTAGCTATTTATTGACATTTTTCCCACAAACTAAATACTCATGTTCTCACTCTCATTTCACATACCCTTTGCCACCTCTCTGTCACTGGTGTAGTAGGAGTAGATTTGAACTCCACTTTTGGTGATGCAGGTGCGTAGTACAGCGTGTGAGGGAGGATGGTTGGGTCATCCTGAGGCCGGATGTCAACACGACCCACTGGTGTATGGGGTCTGGACCCCAGCTGGGCCCGGGAAGGTAAGGAGCTTGTTCCCATGATGTCCACCGGGGTGTGGAGTCTGTTCTCAACAGGAATATAGAGCACAGAGTCGACTGGAGCTCGTCTGCGGCTGCAGCGGAGCTGAGGGCTCGGGGTACGAGTTGTAGGGCTGTGCAAATAAGAAGGCAAAGCGTTGATATCTTATACATCATTAAAGACCACTGAGAAAGTCTCCAGTTATCAACCTGTAGTTTCTGTGACGCACACTGCGCCTTCCCCTCTGCTCCGAGTGTGATGCTCCCATCCGGCCTCCGCTCAGCTGACCTGGTTCACTCAAGGCTCGGGTGACGTGACGATGTGTCTGTGGGGGGCCCTCTCCATCTGATGGGGACTGGGGCATGTCCACAGACTCACTGCTGCCCCCTATGTGAGTGAAATCCTGGTAACTGGAGCAACGTCTGAAAGGATGATTGCTTTAATAAAGACATGTAGGTTATACGTATATGTATTATTCCTCATAAGGCCCACCAGTTTAGAAGCTGGCTACCTGAGACAGTGTTATTGTATATGTTGTATACATTGGGTTGACCTGGTGTGTACCTGTTCATTGTGCTGCCTGGCTCCATGGCTGCAGACTGACTGAGGGCTCGGACCCAGCCCAGCATGTCCTCCTGAGTGTCAGCACTGAAGAAATAGGAGCGCATGCCCTGGTGCACCACCTTTTTAGGCAGAGTGACCGTTTGTTTTCAGTATTTTCCTTGTGTTAAACAGTATTAAACCACAGTTTAAAGTGCATTTTAAAATACAATAGCAGTAATTACCTTAAAAGTGAATTTCCTGTTCTTACATTCTCGTGGTGTGCAAAAGAGTATTTTATAGCTGGGGAGAGGGATGCTGCCCAGGACGGATTCTTCTCTGCTGTCTTAAATAGGAATTGTGTTACATTCATCAATAAAAACAATCACAAAATAACTGTTATTGTAATGTGATGTTTATGCTGTACCTTTGTAGTAAAAGAGACAATAGTTAGAGAGGACAAACCATCTCCTCTTCCACAGCTTCAGACCTGAGCTGTCCTGCGGGAACAGACATGTCTTTTGTTTAATTTACATGTGCACAAAACTAAAGTTGTCCTTCTAAATCAAAATCACCTTTTTATAAAGCCATCCTCTGATTATCACTGAACAGTTTGGGTCTCTTTTGGCAGAATGGCATCTTTTACCAAATGTTTGCAGTTTTCCATCGCTGTCCTGTTGAAGACAAAATTATCAAATATTGCAACTCAAATGTATTTCATTTTTTTTATTTGTGATATTACTCCAACCTTCCTCACTGGAAAGTAGGAAATAGTGGCCACACTAGAT